>NC_056706.1:6259261-6311761 GCF_018831695.1 Puntigrus tetrazona
ACAGACGGATAGACAGACAGACAGACAGACAGACAGACAGACAGACAGACAGACAGACAGACAGACAGATAGATAGATAGATAGATAGACAGACGGATAGATAGATAGATAGATAGATAGATAGATAGATAGATAGATAGACAGATAGACAGATAGATAGATAGATAGATAGATAGATAGATAGATAGATAGATAGATAGATAGAAACTAGGGACTATGTTATAAAACTATTGCTAGGTAAATGCGAAAGATAATCCAAATGTAAAAACAGGGTTAAATAAACATGTACAATTCAATATATAATAAAGCAAATGATCACGCATACATGTTTATGTAAGACGCAATATAATTGAGGGCACATCATGAACTTGTTTTGTTTTTATATAAAGCTAATTTAAGTTTACTAAAGTTCATCTAGTTTTGCTTTTAAGACACAAATGGTGATCTATGTGACAACTTCATGAAATAAAAAAATTTAAATTAATTATATATATATCAACTTTTTGGTTCTCTCACAATCGGCACAAAACTCTTCAGATATTTAGCGCACTTTTTAAAACCCAGTGACTGTAAAAACAAGCCTGTTAAAAATATGAATCATTTTCCTCCAAACTGACCCCATCAGAAGAACAGAGAGTTTACTACACATAGCTGAATGTACCGCAAGCCACATTTGTCATTTCTGTTTCCTTGAAGCCAACTAAACAAATCTTAACAGTCAGCCAGCTACACACTGTGCCAAAACCCAGGCGGAGCCCCTACAGAGGCGGCATCTCAAGGCATCACAAGCACAGAAGCTGCTCCTGGAAGGTAGGCATCTTAACTATGTCTCCTAAGATGCCTCATTTTGGCCAGGTTTTAGCCAGTATCCTTGGCAGCGAAATGTCAGAATACAATGCAACAAGCTCTGTGAAACATGTTGGTTACAAATGAAATTGCATTAAAAATGGTTCCAGAAATGCGAGTAATTTCACAAACAATTACAAAGAAACAGTGATTAACGCTTACTTTTTAACAAACGCTAAAATGGTAGGCTACAATTTTGTAGCATACTCCAATAATACGGATAAAAACAAAGATACTTAATTTAACCCAGAGTCAAGTATTAGCATTTTTATAGTGCTGCTAATGTGGGAAATTGCTTGGATGATTTTCCGTGACTTCTGGTTGTTTCCTTATTAGGAGCTGCCTACGAGGCAATGAGGCAGCTCACTAGATTTCCGAACAGAGCTAGTGTGTATGTTTATTTAATCGCTTTTTTTAATGATTTACTCATTCAGCAAATTGTTCTTCATCTGTTAATATCCAGCGGTGGTTTTGTTTTAACACAGTCGAGTGAAACATCAACACTTAACTGGCAGGGGACGCCGGGCATGGGAGTTGAGTAAATTACCACCATATGAGATATAAAAAAAGAAAGCATTACAGAAGATCTAGGCATACCAAAGGGACCAATAAATGGTCTTGATCTCAACTGCCGCCTGCAATGAACTCTGAGAATTGCCTCAGAGATGCCGCCTCCGGCCCTCTGAGGAGGATTTTTTTGCAGCACGTATGTAACAAGCTTCTACTCGGAGCCACAAAGCGGTCCCTAAAAAAGGCAAGTTTTTTTCTGCTTCTTCTAGAATGCTGTCAGATGAAGTTTACATAATGACTTCTCTGCACTATAGGGTAGTGGCCAAATTACATTCAGGCCACTGAGTTTCTCCCACTTAACATACAACTCCCTAACAGCATCTGTTCTAAGTCTTTTACATAGAAATAAGGTGCTAAAACTGCTTCGGTTCAGGCGTAACGCACGGTGAGGATACAAGAGCACCTTTGCCGGCGTAAACGCCTTTCGGAAGGAACCGCGGTGCGGCCTTCCAGAATGTGTTTAAAAATGTTTTTAATTCACGTTATTTAATGATTAGTGACGGGCAGGTTCGAAACACTGCTTGTGAAAACCGCTGCGAACCTTTTCTTTTGAGGCTGTGTTACTACATTTAAAAAAATACATTTTCAAAACCGTAGGAAGCCACGTACCAAAAAAGCGCTATAAAAAACGTCTGTATATAATATAGTCGGGACCGACCTGAGTTCGAGTCCTTTGGCTTGTGGTGCTTTTCCAGTCCCGTCACTGTATTCATTTATATTTCAGATTGCATATGAATGGAAACACTTTGTTTTTATCGAACGCCAACATGTTGTTGAATGTTTTGCGGCGTTTTCGTTGCATGTGCACGACTTTAACCAGCAGGTGTCCTCAGTGTGCAGTTTCAAGAATTTCAAAACAGTGAATCGTTTTCAATTGGTTCAATTGATTCAAAGCTTCAAAAAGCCTTGATTCTATAATCCACATCTGCTTCACGATACGGTTAGGTTACAAAACACAATTTCCCCTCAGTGTAGCTCAATATTTCTGTATGTTAAGTGACTGTAGGTGAAATAATGATTTTAAGCGCTTTTATAATCATGGCTACATTTATTGATCTAAAATACAGAAAAAGACTCATTTTAAAATTTAATGTGACAGCAAAGATGATTTTCAGCATCATTACTACTGTCTTCGGTCACATGATCCTTCAGAAATCATTCTGTTATTTCAGCATTTTTCATATTTTGGGACTAGATCAGCTAAATAAAAGCTAAATTCTCTCTTCCCAATAAAGTTAATACGACTTAACACAAAAACTGTCTATTTACATTCCATAACTGGACATACACAAAAACAAGCCTTAATCTGCTCTCTTACACATTTACCTCCACCAAAACTCCCATGAAAAGCATGCCAGTTTAATTAAGGCCAACGATTGAAAAGGCTCGCCGCTAAGGTTAGGCTATATAAAAGTTTAAGAGATGTGTTGCACTGGCTCGTTATAATCCAACTGAACAAACAACAAAAATATTACTTTTTGCATGCACTCCCATTGGTGACTTTGTGCCTTGAGAAAAAATGAATTTTGGATTATTGTAAAGGCCACACAGGGGAAAAGGATAAATGTAGAAAAAGCTCGAGGTCAGGCTTATCCTTATTGTCTTTCTTCGCCCGACTTCTCAGACGCCGCTGTGCCCTTTGTGCGCTGTTCTGTAAATGGCGACTACAACGGAGACAGCTTTGGTGTCCATCATGTCTGAGGTGCATGCAGGCAGCGCCCGCTCAGGCTCGAATTGGGCAAACGAGGCCCGACTGGTCTGAGAAGGTGGTGTGTGGCTGCGGCGCTGGAGATCTGGCGGACACTAATGGAGCGAGCCAGCTGAGGCTGTGACAAGTGCACCGCACCTGCGCGGCGATGACATCGTCGCATCACATCACCACGGGTGACTGACACGCCACCTTCACCAAATCCAGAGGACCTAGATAGGAAAGAGACGAGCGCAAATACTGAGAGTGGCTCTGCAGGGCACAGACACGAGGACGCCCCTCTCTCAATTTCCTTTTGTATTCTTATCTCTCCATCTTGCTTCCTTTGACTTGTTGTCTCTCTTGCTGCTGAAAGTGTCTGCTGAAGGAAAAAGAAAACGCCTTTGGAATTCACAGAGACCCAATATTGCTTGCCTTATCAAGACGAGGGTGGTATCGGGATCAAACCAGTCTGATGTCTATCACACGCCACTCATCCACAATTGTATTTAATTCAGAAAATTAGTATGTGGAAAATATTTTTGTGTCTGAGCGGTTTCAGTTCCACTTTTTTTATGTCTACCTGCTTCACGATCAGTGTTGGGCATGTAAAATAATCAGTTATAGTTCGTCACTATAAAAGTAACTAATTACAAGGAAAAGTAACTATTAAAATACACACATAACTTGAATGTCCCCTATAAAACATATTAAATGAATGAAAAGAACAATAAATGTTATTAAATTATTACTATAAAACATTATTATAATGGAACAATGTGAGAGGCAATCTATCAAATTCAATATATTATTGTAGATATTATCAATATGGACACCTTGGGAATCGAACTGTCATAGTATTTTTATAGCATTAATATTGTGTAGTTTATATTTATAGCAATAATATTGTTAATATTATTAACATTAATATATAGCAACAATATTGTGCTAGCTTAGCATAAGACGATAGAACTTTAGTCATTAGAATAACCATGAATGTATATTTGCGTTCTTATAAAGAAAAAAGGGGGAAACAAAAATAACTGTGATAACAAACTAAATTTTTATTACTAATTAATATAAAACGCACTAGGATGAAAGAGCTGCTGGGTTCATGAATATTAATCACGTTGTTCATGTTCGCTCAAATTGATTGGCTGAAATCAAAACGGACGACAATAGGTGATTTGCCAGCCAATAAGATTGTCGTTAGCTCATTAGTTCCGCCCATTAGCCGAGTATTTACCTAGAAAGCGGAATAGTTCCAAAGGAACTATTCTGACAGGAAAATAAAACTTTATGTAAGACTCTAACTCTTATCTTTCTTGTGTGTGTGAGTCAAAGCTTGAGTCCTTCACACTAGAGTTTATGTCAAATACAGGTACGCCACAGAGTGCGCGCACATTAAAATGAATTCAGCCTATAATAAATTAAAGTAACGCCACTGTTTATTGTCAGTAATGGCGTTGTAACGAGGAAAACGATATTTCCTTTGATTACTCTTACTACTGGAAAAATCTATCATTATTCATGTGGAGTTTAGCAGTGCAAAACCGACTTCTTCTGAATCTTGAAAGACACATTAAAACCCCTATTAAATCATAAGTGGAGTTTGTGTGGCGTCCTGTCCTTTAATATTAACTTTTTTAATATTAAATTTCTGTGTGCTAGCGTACTCAAAGTTCACAAATGAATTTTAGCATGCACACGCATTTATCATTAACAGAAAAATGAAAAGGATGAGTCATCTTGTTCACAGGTGCATATACTAGGCTAATTCACTTCCAATTAAATGCTCTCTAAAATAAATGATAAATACCACCTGCCTTTGACTACAGCCAGTAGCAAAATCATAGTTTGTGAAAGAAATTTAAATGAGAATATATAATGAAGATGATGAAGAAGAATCAGTGCAAGTCTTTAATGTTTGAGTGCAACATATAAGAAATACAAAGATTTTAGTGCAAAGAAGTATTGCACATTTTTTATATATATTTTTTTATTTATTTAATTTTTTTATTACAATTGTGATTTGTCATCATTTCCAAAGAATAGAATAATACTGCTCTATGATGATGTGCAATATATGCTAATGTCTTTAATGTAATGAAACCTTGATTACATATATTATATTTAAGGTGTAGTTTCCACAAACTACTAATTTGTTACCAATTTTAATATTTGTAATGAAACATTATTGCAAATGTTGACAAATGAAGGGATGTCAAAAGCAACTTTTATTAAATCAAACATAAACTAATAAATTAAAACAAAAAAGATTAAACAAACAGCATCCAACACACAAAAAAGCATGAGATATACAGGTCAAACACAAAAAAACTATCCAAATAACCAAAATAATCACGCACTATAACGCTGAACGGCAGTACTTTCTTTCCACTTTGAAGTGAATATTGGGCCACCGTGTATGGTTTGTTTTTGCTTGCATCACTTCTGCACAAGATAAGTGTAATAAGACGACCTTTTAGAAGTAGCACAGGTAGCGATAAACAGGAAATGGAAAACCTCAAAATAAAAGACACAGAAGAAAACTAAAATCCCCATAACGTTACAATTAAGAGACCAGGGTTTCACTGAGAGAAAACAGATAGATTTTTTTTTTCACAAGTCATCTTAGGAGTTGTCAATAGTAACTCTTTGGGGGAAAGAAAAAGTTTGTTTCTTACACGAGCCCTGACACTGACCTGATGCGCAGCACTGTACTGAAAACACGGTTTGAAATCTTACATTAACAGCGACCTGCCGAACCTCTGGCTCCTCTGATGATCCCCGGGTTTGATTGGGCAACACGTTTCGCGGTAAATGTCACATTCCATTTTTCTCCAGCCGTTGCTGACGCCCATGTGCCAAACGCTAACAGAGGCTTGACTGCAGACAGCTGTGCAGGCTGAGCGAAGCCTGCCAAACACGCTGACAGGGCTGTGGCGGGGGCAAGCCACCCAAAGTTCAAATGCAACTTTAAGCGGCCGATATGAAACGTTAACAGACCACATAATGACCTCCAGTCCTGCTCTGTGATACATTCAGAAGACTTTCTTTATAATTCATACCGGTTATGCATATTTCATGAGGTTTGTAATGGGAATTGCATCCATACTTAATATTCTTTTGACTAATCCCGCGTGCAGAGGGCCAGCGCAGCATTTTAGCACGACACAGACGCGGTCTGCATTCGGGATGAAGTTTTGGTGGAGTTTGGACAGCAAGAGCTGGAAATGTGTTGACGCCGGACATCCACGCGCCCCGCTGAAAACGGAAGACTGTCGCCGCTCATGCCATCTCTTATTTTCTAGACGCCTCCCAGACGATCCTGCAAACTGCTAATACGGTTAGGAGTATCTCTCGTGGCAAGCTCCTCGAACTGCACCAGACATTCAGACAACTGGAAGTGGCTGCTGTCCAGAAGAGCGCCAGAGACACATTAGTAACCCACACACCGGGTGTGACGGGGCTCGAGTGAGCGAGTGATTAATACAGACTTCTACTGTGACAGATTCCCCAGGAAATCTGTTCGAACCTGGTTTTGGTCATGTTTCCAAATCAAAGGTTATTTGTCTCGTGAGCGGTCAAGGAGAGGAGTAAGTGCGGTGAAAACATATGTTACTCACCGCCTTGAACGGATTTTATATTAGGCAGTGGATTAGAAAATAATTTGGGGAAAACGGCAAATAGTCAGATGACGAGTGGCTTGCGTTTTTTTTTGGGGGTAAAAGAAACGTGTCGGTATTGCAAAATGTATTAAAAATTTAAAGAGATACTACACCCCACAAATAAAATGTTGTCGTGAGATTCAGTTCATTGCGATGCTGTTAAAGGTTAGCCACCATATAGTATAAAGGTATTGATTAGAACATCATCTGCACAGGTGCTGTAAATTAATGCATCTGGGCCAAAGCGCGCAACAAATGTGTTTTTCACATGCAGGTTTTCCATGAAATGCAGTTTCAATCATTTTGAAATAGTTACTGATTCAGACACAGGCTAATGAGCCTAAAATGACCCATTCAGCTTACATCAATAACATTAAACACTTATTGCACAAAAAGTCAATATCCTTTCTTTTGTGGTGCCTGAAATAAATGGCTCAAAGTGCGCAAATGTTGATTTAAATAAACTGAGGTCTTGGTCATGCAGTGAGCTCTCTCGCAACTAAGCAACCAGTGAAATACGCCTTTGAATTATAATAAGGTAAATTAGCAGTCCTACTTCCAGAGCCTCTGTAGGGCAGCCATGCTGCTCACAGCGAGGGTTAATGTGATCCCACTGAGGAACGTCTACAGCCTGCCTACAGGAGGAGCCCGACTCCATTAAAAACCCACACAGGAGCGTTTCAACCTGCAGCTAATAAGCAGTACGGTTTAAGGGACTCTCTGTAATACCACCACAATCAAGTTCTCATTCCCGCTGCTAATCTTAGCTGGCCTTGTTATTCCTCTGTAATGAGGTGATCAGTTAGGAACACTTTCTGCTGTTTGTCTGCCATATAATCTGTTTACTGTTGTTCAGCTT
The DNA here is from genome assembly GCF_018831695.1 of Puntigrus tetrazona. Taxonomy (NCBI): domain Eukaryota; kingdom Metazoa; phylum Chordata; class Actinopteri; order Cypriniformes; family Cyprinidae; genus Puntigrus; species Puntigrus tetrazona. The sequence goes on from NC_056706.1 coordinate 6,266,895, forward strand.
ACAAAAAATGCCCCCTTCTGCTGACACTGGGAAAACTCCTGGCAGCCGCATGAAATCCCATAGCACACTGGGGCTTTCAAGAGCCAACAAAGCCTAATGACTATTAAAGGCTAATCTGTGGGCATTGTTTTGGACACGGCCAGTGATTGTGGCTATTGCTGGTGCTGCCTTCGCAAATGGCATTTTGAAATAAGCAGCTTGCTTTTGTATTGCTTCTATCTAAAACGAAATACATTTATTTTTAATATACAGTTTGAGGGCCTGCTCCACTAAACATGAGGAGATGCATCGATTGTCACGTTGAATTAAATGCAACAATTTACATAAGAACAATTTTTGATTAACTTAACTCAAAAATTATGTTTGTGTATAATTTATATATATATATATATATATATATATATATATATATATATATATATATATACAATTAGTTGTCATCACTATTACATAACTATATTAGTTAAAATTATTATATTAGCTCAACCTGTTATATTACTTTATTAGAAATATACATATAGTACAGGTCTGGAATGACATGAGTAAATAAATAGTGATAATTACATTTTTTGATTTACTATCCCATTAAGTTACTGGAAAACATTACAATACTTCACACCACAGAGTGGAAATTGACTAAATTTCACATTTAAAGGGATAGTTCACCCAAAAATTCTGGCAAAAATGTCATTCCGAACACATAAGACCTTTGTTCTTTCTTTGTGCACAAAATGCATTCTTGTAGTTTCATAAAGTACAGTTGAATCACTTGTGTCACATTGACTATCTGGGCCTTGTTGCATTGCAGGGTCAGAAAGCTTAAAATATCTTAGTTTGTGTTCTGAAGATGCACAAAGGTCTTATGGGTTTGAAGTGACATGATTAATAATTTTAAGAGAAATAGGCTTATTCTGGCATCAAAAGACTACACATTAATAAACATGACAATAAAACCAACAATTGGAAAATAAAATTGGCGGTCAAACACTGCAGCCATAATTATTCATGCCCCAGTGCATGCTTGGAGAAAGGCAAATGGGTCTGCTGATTTTACATGAAATAAATTGTAATGGATATTATTATTTACTCAATCTAAGCATGAACTGTTCAAAGTTTCATGGAGTAGAACATGAGCTGAATATTGTATTGTGATTTGAACACAATTTTATATACCAATTATCTAAGATCTGCATTGTTGGATGACATCTGGAGATACGTGAGGAGAACACTATAACGGATGTTATCAAGAAAAGCACATCTTGACTCAGGGGAGCCTTCTTTCACAGACAAAAAAAAAGAATGACAACTCATTTCTTATCTCTAGTAAAACCATCACCGATTCACTTCCTTTCCCATGTAGAAAAAACCCACAGCTGTTTTTTTTTTTTTTTTTTTTTTTTTTTACTACTTGCAAAGAAGGACATGTAGCCCTGAAAGAAGCAGCTTTACAGGAAATGTGCTCCTTGGTGAGAATGATCAGTCAATAAGCTTCAAAGGAAGTTTATTTGATGTGGAGCCAGAGAAGAAAGGGGTCTGGCTCTGGCACAGAGATGAACAAGATTGACAACAAGTAGTCATAACTCGTGACAGGTATCGTGCTTTTTTTTAAAGCTTGTACTGTAGAGTGTGTTGCAATCTGCAATGCATGATTGCATATTTATGAAACAATGCTTCACCTAAAAACGTGTTACTCAGAAACAGACTTTTTAAACTAATGCAATTTAATGTGATTTAGCATTACATCACTTGCTCATCAGCGGATCCTCTGCAGTGAATGGGTGCCGCCAGAATGAGAGTACACACATCTCATAAAAACATCACAAGTAACTTCTTGTTTTTCTCAGACCTTCTTGTTTTTTCTCTCTAGCCATAGTATTGCTTCCTCCAGTAAAAAAAAAGTTGTCTTGTCTGAATCAGGAGAGAAATATTCACCGATAACCACGGGCAAAACAGTCCTATACAGTTCTAAACAAGTATGTATTGTATTTTAATGGACGACAGGGGTTGATTTTGTCACTGGAGGAACTTACAAGACATTACTGATGGACTGGAGAATATTTATGGGTCACTGGGATGTTTCTATCAGCGGTTTTATTATTCTGCAGCACCCATTCACTGCAGAGGATACTTTGGTGAGCAAGTGATGTAATGCTGAATTTGTTACGTGAAGAAATAAACTCATCAAAATCTCAGACGATATTTAAATTCCTTTAAACATCTGCCATTTTGAAACAGGTTTTAGTTCTAAGAATTTTTGAAACGCTGCTACAGTGGCAGCTCCCTAGGTTTTGGAAACAGGGCTTATTAATTATGAAAAAGAAGTCAACCATTGAGGGTGAATAGTCTACTGGAAAACATTTCCACTTTACAGTCAAAGTCGCACTGACACAAGGTCAGCGAACAACTAATAGGCCAACTGTGCATTTCTAATTGAAGCACTTTACTACTTCACTACCTGCAATTTTACAAGAAAATTGGCGAATTGGATTTGTGTGTCACCGGACATCCACAACTGTGATAAAATGGCGTATAAGACAAATCCATCCTTTCAACCGAAAGGACATAAATGGATGGTCAGAGTGCAAATCACCAGAAAACAATTAAAAGTCGCCGCTGTCATAAAATCAACCTTGTTGTCAATTTGTTTGTAAATCGACATTTGATTTTCATTCATTTCGTGAGGCCACAGAATTTCAAAGAGCCGCAAAGGTTGCCATTTTAAAAGCAATTCCATGAAAAATTATGGTCTAATTTTGAATCCTTTTCCTACCTCCTCGGTTAGCAAATGACCAGCGGAGAAAGAGAAATAATAACATGCTGCAAACTGTTTGGGAAAAGCTGAAATAGTGTTGTGAACATTTCTTAAACCAAATTCAAATCTTGATACAAGCACAGAAACTAGATTTTTTTTTAAGGAAAACAAGACTGTGATCCAGCGGTATTGCCAAAAATATGCATATTCATGTTTTATGTAATTATGAAATTATAAATGCTGTGGCATATTCAGTTAACTTGACAGGTAGCGTTAAAAGATCAACAATACAGATACAAATATATTAACAAATTTTTTACATAATTTTGATTAGTGTTTATCACTATGTGTATGTGTGTGTGCGTGTGTGTGTCGACATTTAAAGTAGATCAAAACATTTAACCAAAGTTGTCTCAAACCTTAAACCAAAATGCTTTAATGTTATTTTACAAATATATGTTAAATAAAAAAAACCTGACAATAAGTTCTATAAAGACGACATTACCTCGCATTTACAAGGCCTTGATCATGAATATTAAGACATGCAAGGTCCTTTAATGGCTTAAAATGAATTAATATTCATGAATAAATAAATACACATTCACTAGTTCTCAGTTCAGGAAAAGATTACAAAACGTTATGCAAATATTCACAACAGAGACCTTGAATTTTCACATCGGTGCGCACAGAAAACGTTTTCATTCAAAACAGTGGAGCGTGATAGAACGCAACAAACACATGGGGCTCGGGAATAGTTTTGCAATAATTTGCCATTCTCCAAAAACGTCTCGCGGGCGAAAGACGAAAAACTTCCTCGTGCGCTTTTTCTGTCACCGTACAAAACAACAAAAAGCAACCAATCGCATTTCAAACGCCAGTTGCGTAAAAAGCTGATGCCTTATAAAAAAAATCTTTGTTGTGGTTGTTCACGTTAATATTAGCATTTTAAGAAATAAACACATTTTGCCCTACTGTTTCTCGTTCGCTGACGCCAGCTTTGGCTGGACTTTGTGAATCTTTCTCTTCTGGGCTCGGCGGTTACAGTGAAGACTTTAATCTGACTTGAGATTGGACTCTCCGCCAAAGTCATTTTGTTGTTTTCATCAAGGTTTAGTTATGGCTTTGCACTGGGGCCTGGGCCACGCTGTCCAAACAGACCGCTTGCGCTTGACCGCCTGTTCCTGTCCTGTATTTACATAACAAAACATTTCAGATTTATTGAAGACTATAAAAGAAACCGTGCGTCACGTCGGAAGGAGAGGCTTTAGGCATCGCGACTTTATCCTGTATCCTGTTTTCCCCAAGCAAAAAAGACCTACATATAAAATATCCAGCTTCTCTTGTGCTAAAAATATGTGAAAAGTGGTGGCATTCTTGAAGAAAGTTAACGTGGGTGAATTAAGCTGAATTATTTCATTGAGGCAGAAGTGTCACTCTGGTGTCTCTCCGGCGCTTGTTTGTATCACAGGTCCCCCCCGGCGAGCCAATCACATCACACCCCTCGGTTGTCAGGTCCGCCCCTTTAACGCGCTATATCTGGAGGCAGGCCTGCAAAGTTGCCCGAATCAGACCTCGGCTGCGCGTAACGCTGGAGATGCTCGAATGATTTGTTATAGGTCTTGTTAAAAAGTCAATAACAGTAAAACTGACTAAATAGTAAAACGGTAAATGTGTTGTGATTCTTTACAACATCGTTTGCAAGTGGAAAATTGGTCGGGCGCTCTATCTTAAAGCGTTAAATATAGAGTTATTAGATTTGTGGGGACAAAAGTTTATTTATCTAGAGAGGTGGATCATGAAGGCAGCATGTATGATACAGCATTCATTTAATAAATATATCGATATATATGAGTTGATATATTATATATTTATTAGTTATTATAATTGGAGTTTATTACGCGAGAATATATTACGTTTCCTTGTGTAAATCGATAATAAATGTATAATTGTTTCTTGCTCATGTGCTTTCCATCAACATTAATTTTGGTCCACTTTCTATTGTATGGCTTCAGAGGACCCATGGACTACTCTTATGTTACTTTTGAGGTTCTTTTGTGCACTTTGAAGCTCAAAAGCTTCGGTCTTGATTCACTGTAATTGCATGGAAACGGTTCAATTCTTTAGAATGTTTTCCTTTTGTGTTCTAGAAAAAAAGGAGGGAAAAAAATGCAACAAAGTGAGATTAACCGATGATATAATATTCATTTATTGGTGAGCGAATACTGAGTGTTTATGAGAAATAGAGGGACTGTATTTAACAGGCATCATGAACCAAGCCTTTAAAACCATCTTACTGCTTAATTTTCTAAGATAAAGAGCTTATTAGGATAATTGTGCTACATCAAAAGTAGTTTTGGTTCTGATTATCCAGCTGTAATTTAGAAATGGCATTTTAATAACAAGAGTTCATGGTAAATTTACCAGCACTGTTGTCAGCTTTAAGTTTTTAAGAAAACCAGAGGCTGTAATCTGTGTACACAGCGCCACCAAGTGGCTAAATTGAAAACACGTCGTGCTCTGGAGCAGAGCTCTTGTGCCGGGTTAGAGGTGTTAATAGATCTCAGCTGCACGGTAAAGCTATTTATTTGGGTTTGCACGGTCTTGTTAAGCTGGACTACATCATGGCCACTGCAGGAGGAATAAAGTTCAATTAAGGTCAATGTTACTGCTCACACAGGTCTTGCCAAAGAGACCAAACGACTGCCAAACACTCACAAAGCTGCCAGTGACAATCGACTCAAGAATGAGGCCGTAGAAGATGGAGCGACTTGGCCAGAAGAAAGAAAAAAGAAAGAACAGTGTATGTTCTCATGGGAACCAGAATCTGGCAATTTTGATAAGAAACACTTTTAGAGGAACGTATTTGAAAAAAACACTAAACAATAGCAGGATGCTAAAATACACACACACATATATATATATATATATGTATATATACATATACATGTATATATATATATATATATATATATATATGTGTATATATACATATATATATATATATATATATATATATATATATATATATATATATATATATATATATGTGTGTGTGTGTGTGTGTATATTGATATATAAAACAATTCTGACATCCTACAATGTTCATATATTTTCAATTCTGTTTGCAGGAGCATCAAATGTTGCATCCAAAGTCATAAAACAAATGGTTCCATGCATATTGCAGGAGAATGACTCACACCTGAATGTGTGAAAGGAGGCGGTTCATGGACAGCTGACAAAGCACTTTTACTTATATGGAGTGCCGTTGAAGTCAACAGACAAGTTCTATCTGTATTTGCATATCTACATTGCATATTTAAAGTGAATTTGCTTACAATATTTACATTTTAAAAAGAACCATCATTTACAAAAGAATGCAGATTTAATATTCATAAAACAACTATATTTACAGTATAAATAGTTTGTCAAAAACATAATAAAGCATAGAAATGCACTCAATTATGTCATAATATATATATGCATATGACAAAATATCTATTGTGCATGAAGCCTTCCGTCTTTTCTCTGTACAGCACGCCAGTATATATCATTCACCGACTGTGTGGTTGTGTCTTTGGAGCTCAGGTAGCCAAAGATGGAGTTTCCAGCCCACAGACTGACCCTACTAGTCCCAAACAGAGATGCGGGGTTTCCATGCAGATGTGGCGAGCTGGGTGTGGATCATGAAGATGACAACCGCCGGTTCCCTAAATGGGGACAGATTCATACATACCGTCGTGTTGAGGTGAATTAATCACACATTCGATATTCAAAATGCTCGAATTACTGGTTAAACTATTTATTTCCTCTTGAACTTTTGTGAACGCTTCTCATTTAGGGTAACGACTTTTTGAGCCCCCATTGGTTTCATGCAGTTTGCCAAAAACGAACACTAAAGAGTCAGGAAAAAACTGAAAACCTGTATTGTAGTTCATCAGGCACTAAAATATGAAATACGTGAGAAATGATGACATTTTTAAAAACTGTCAAAAGTTGCATTTGGGTTTTTTGGCATCTGAATTACTAGAAATGTTGCAATATGTAATATACTGTATAATAAATGTATACCCCTAATACGGTAGAAATAACACCATAAAAATACAACATTTCTTACATATTTTTTTATTTTTTAGTCTCTGTAAAGCAACAATAGAAGTTTGTGTTTTAAGATGACTCTTTAGATTTTTGGTAATTGAATGGAAACAATGCAAGTCATTTTGACCCCAGCACAGATGTTTTATCTTGTTTTTGAACACAAAAGGATATGTAATCATCATGGAGTAAAATCAGTGTTAACAGTTGTAATATGTTTTGATGATATGACATACCACAGCCCGGCTGCTGAAGACAGATACCTCGCAGGTTCCCATTTGCTTCTGAGTAGTAAAAGAAACAAAGCTGTCTCCGACCATCATGGCTCCGAATGCCCGAGTGAGATAAAGATGATCCTCAGATCCATTAATCTACGATGGACGAATACACAATGCATTAACGCACGAAGCATTTTAGCTGACATGACCTCTTTGAAATTCTTAATACATTTGTGTCAAATATAGTTCAAGTGTTCACAGCAGCTGTAGTTAAGTTACGTTTTTACCTGTGACCCATGTAGCCATCCTGGAAAAACCAACCACATGAGTCCACAAATAAAGTTGGCAAAAAAATCAATTTGAAGGAAAAACCTCTGGGGCTTAGTGAGCAGTTCAGATCGTTTCAAAGAGCCTTTCAACTGATTGTGATCCAAGATCAGAAGAATCAAACTGCTTAGAAGAAAGAACAAGAACACCGCCATATCCACCATTGGAAGCTGGAGAGAAAAAGTCAAGGTGTACAGGTTTAACCGGCATGTAACGAACATTTGATGTTTTATGGCGAAAAACAGACAGCACTTTACTTTTTTATGTTTAGATTAAAAAGTGACCTAAAATAATAAAATGCATGCATCATGTCACAGTACTCACGAGGTCTGTTCCCTGAATGTGTGCCTCTCTGTGGACTCCCAACAGTGAAAGGAAGGCCTGTAGAAAAAGTCGTTTAAAACATTTAATTTATATATCATAAAGGTCATATGTGCAATTCCAAAGGTCGGAGGTCAGTTTTGTAACGTTTTCAAAAGGTAGTCTACTATGCTCATGTAGGCTGCATTTATTTGACCAAAACAATGCTATTGTGAAATATTAGTATATTTAACTGTTATAAATAACTTTTACTTTATTATATTTTTAAAAATATAATTTATTCCTGTCACGCAGCTGAATTACCAGCAGTTTCACTGATTAATTTAATGCATCCTTGACGTATAAAAGTATTTATTAAAATTTTATTTAAAAACACTACACCTTGCTAAGCCCCAGATTTATTGAGTAGCTATAAAGTAACTTCAAAAATACATTCGGTGCAGGCCTAATCTACCCTACTCAAGTTAACAGAGTCATATTTAATAAGATTTTAATTCGAATAAAACCAGTTTATTGGCCAGGTACACTTTATATCACCTGGGAAAACTATTCGATCGCCTAAACTGAAAATATGCAGGTGTTTGCAGTGCACTTACAACAAGCCTGAGACGGAATGAGCTGAAAGAGAAAGTGGATGGTTGTTGCTTTTGAAGAAAATGAACTTAATATTACTAGCGACCCACACACACACAAGCGAGCGCGTTACTTCAGACTGCGCGCTTTCCCCCTGCAACACAAAAGTATTATCACAGTAACAATCAATTCAGGTCCAGTAATTAAAGTATAAATATTATAATATAATGCAGACATTCTGAACAACTTCTTAGCAGCTCCGTCTCGTTTAGACGGAACGCGTCGCGTATTTACAACGCGCGTTAAATAACGCGTCTAGAGACGCGTGCGTTCCGTTTGATTCAGAGTCCCCAACGACTTTCGCTACATCTGCATTATGGTGTTTTATCGTGATTTTTGCAAAGGAAACACGCATATTTTATTTCCCCTTTGCTTATTAGCGTTTCCAAACAACGCGTTACATAATTCCAAGCTCTTACAGGCGTAAGGACCCACCTCTGAGGAAAAGCCAAACTGGAACACATCCTATACGCCACGCTGAGTAGCAGTCCGGCCACAAGTTCGGCTGAAATGACTTGACTTCCAATTACTTTCTCCCTGTTCGTTTTCATGGTTGGTTCACAGTCCGAGTTGACTGTTAAATCAATGTTTTCAGAGCGGCAAGGAACTGCATTTGTAGCCCCGCTGGCTTCTAAAGCCCTCATACGTAACGTGCCCTTACACAACCTAATTATGAAACTCACTGGAGGGGTTCCTCGGTTCTCTTGAGTAACCCGGTGCTGATGGCGACTTCATGTTCTTCTGGCTGCGAGTGTTACGTAAAAACCTACGAGAATAAAAACGTTCGCGTGGGATGCGAGCCGTCGAGTTCGTGTAGCCGGTACGCGGTACAAGTTTTAAACGTGTGGCGCTTTTAAATCAGCGTTTATTTTACTAACATCCGCAACGCAACTTTCACCATTAATTAAAATGTTTCATCGCACTGCACGGAGAGGCAACCGTTTTATTTATAAACAAAACATGAGTAAATCAATGCTATATGACCCTGTTAATATACGTATGTATGAAACGTTTGGTCTTTCTAGATTGCGTAATGTAAGAAATAACATCCATATAGTGTCGGTCTTAAGCACGTGGTTATTTATTAACATTTTTGGGAACCCTTCACTAAATGGAAACCAATAAATCAGCTTAAAGCCTAACATTTATCACATGATTTTTCCTTAAAGGCTTGTTTGTGCGTGTAAGCAACTTAGCTTTTGGATAAGAGCCATTGAGAATTGGGTTACATGATGAGACATTGAGGTCAAATTAAAAATTAACCGACTTTTTAAATAACAGCATTGTTTTCCAACTTCCACAGCAATTCCTTTTAAAATTGTAATTAAAATGAATTTAAAAAGTAACTATATGTTAATATCATATTACTAAATTTGCAATTCATTGAAGTAAGGAAATCAGTTCAGTTTAGGAATTATGAATTTGTGTATTAAATAATGCACTGCATATCAACAAGGTTATCTGTCCATTTTAGCATTTACAAATATGCAACACTGGTACATAACGCCCGGTTTAGTGTTGATTAACAGGAAGCACTGTATAGGCCATACAGTCTGAAAGCAGAAAGAGGCATCTTATCAAGGCTGTCAATAAAATAAACATTTTTCTCTTTCAAACAGTAGTTTTGAAAAACATGCTTACTGATAAGAAAGCATATGCATTTAATTGGGTAAGGAGGTTGATAATGATTTAATTGTTTGAAAAAAAACCATTAAGTATAAATATGAAACAGACCAATATTTTAGCGCAAAGCTGTAACATTAAGTACAGTGATAAACAATAAACAAAAATCTTTATGTACAAATCAGTAGAAGACAGAAAACCAGAATTTATTTTGCTGAAGTCTTGCTCAATTCTAGCTATGTTACACACCCATAGGAACATCATTGTATTTTAGTTCCTGGACAAACACATTTTGTGCAACGGTTGGGTCATGGTCACACTGATGAAAACAATTATGAACAACGAAAAGAGAAGTTATTCATATAACTGAGAGACTTTATATATTCAGTATATACATGGATTTATTCATATACTTTATGCACTTATACGACTTGTACATTTTACACTTGTACACTTATATATAATACATGCGCATTACTAATGTATTTACATCGGAGTAACCATCGGAGCAAACTCACAACCTGAGTAAAAAAATTATAATTTTTGTCTCTGTAGCTTAAATAGTGCCACAGCATTGCTGCTAAGTCTAAACCGGACATTTCAAGAATCAAGAATGGTGAAGGTTCGGCCAGTCCTGAAAAAGTTCTCAATCTCCTCCAGAGTCCGGCCTTTTGTTTCTGGCACACATTTAGCAGTGAAAATTATATTCACTACAGAGACGACACAGAAGAACAAGAAAGGCGCAAAGAGTCCATAGGCCTCCTATAGGAAAAGATACATGTTATCAAATTTTCGTTTTTTAGCTAGCAGATGAAAAATACAAGAAATACAAACAATCCTGAAGGAAAAAGGAAGGAACAAGATCACGTGTAAAATGAGTATTATCAAGATAAATTGGTTTTATCCTTAATGATCTTGAACAAGGATTATGTTGTACTTGCTATTAGGTAACATAAAAATATGTATTTTTCCACTTCCTGTTTCTATGTGTGTAAAAAAGAGATTTAGCTCACCACCACGTGCATAAAGAGTTGTGTCAGAACAAAGGCTGTGATCCAGCTCACACCAACGCACAAACCAGATGCTACACCACGTGCGCCCAAAGGTAAAATCTCTGACATTAGCAGCCATGTGATTGGACCCCAACCCATAGCATAACCTGCATGGGGAGATTTCAGTGACATTATGCTGCATGTTGTTTCACATGAGGAAAAGAACTAGAACCAATTCTAAAAAAAAAATCAATTTACATTTTTAATGCATCACTTTATCACTCCTAACGTCCTCCTAACTCCTAAATGTTCTAGAAGATCCTTATCTGTCATTTATGAGATTCACAAAAAGCTTCTACAGTAAGTCAAAGTGAACTGGCCACACTGTAAATGAACAATGAACTTCCTGAAATCAAGAAAACTCACCAAATATGATGACCATGGAGCTTATTAGAGGAATTAGAGTTATCGGATCAAAGGCAGGGCCTGTTAAGCCCCCGTAAGTGCTCTTCAAGCCCTCAGCTGCGTAAGATTGCCGTGGTTTGCACGGCGCCTGTGAGTGTACATGGTCATTGAAAGCGTGGCTAGATACATCAAAAATCCTGGAGGAATAAAAGACGATTTGGTTTTAGGTATTTTTTCCAAACAGTTGCATTTACCAAATGTAATACTTCTATTTTTAATTCTTCACAAACCTGAGGTGAACAGTAGAGCTTTTCGACCCACTTTGTCCATCAAACTGGCCGCGATAGCGACAGACATCAATCTTACAGCTCCCACTAATGCTGCATCATATTTCGGTTCCTGAATGGCAATAAAACATGATTTTTTTTTCAGATGGATAAATGTGCTTTCAGGTGTTTCCCAGTTTGAACGAATGAATCTTTGAGACATACCAGCGATATAGCTGTCATATGGAAGATGGGCTCCAGATATACTAGAATTGGGGTTATACCAGTCATCTGCTGCAAGAATCTCATGAAGACTGAGATTAGAATTGGTTTATAGTATAAAGGTGTTTTAAGATCACTCCATTGAACGTTCTGTTGGAGAGAACGTGTCATTTAATCATCTATTTTTATATGATGAATGTTCAAATTTTTTGATTTATTCAATGGTCGGCAGCAATACTGAAAATGAAAATGACAGACACCTTTGAAATAGGTTGAATGTTAATCTGATAAAAAAAAAAAAAAATCAGTGCAATACAACTGATCCCATTTTCTCTTATTGAATTCTATCTGAATGACTTTATAAAGTTTTATTGCAAACCACCCTGATAACGTGATGTAATCCACCACAATGTGCCTTTTACCTGAGAATTGATACTGCGCTCAATCTTATTGAACTCGGTCAAGTAATCAGAATCGGGGCCTCTGAGCCATTCCAGCGATTTAACTGCTCGCGCTCTGTTCCTCTTTCTGCGATGTGGTAACGTGGGGAGGTCGGCATGAAGCAAAGCAAAATCATCATGATAACGACAGGGATCTCCCCAGCCACCGCCAGCCACCTCCACGGCAAAACCAAGCCTGGGGAGAGAAGATAAAATAGCATAATTTTTAAAGGGCGTACAGGATAACGCACCTGAAAATGAAAGTTGAAGGTGTGGGAGAAAGCATGCTCCATCATACACCCGAGAAATATGAGGTCCTCACCAAAAGCGTAGAGTGCTAGGCTTCCAAAGACAGCTGTGATCTGAGGACACAACCCAGTGCACCCTCACAGACGGGTGCGAAATTTCTGACACGTACACCTGTGTAAAAGTTCTGACGTTAATGAGATCCATTAGACAGAAACCTCAACCACTAATACGCTTCTTTAATTAAAATCCCATATGTTATGATCAACTATAATTGTAGACCGTATCTAAATACACGTCACACAAACATGCAGTCAGTTAGCAAATCAGATATCACGAATTCAGCAATTTGCATTTATTCATTTAGCAAACGCTTTTATCCAAAGCGACTTACCAATTGAGATACATAATTCGAGAAATAACTTGAATTCAGACTAATACAAGGATTATGCAGAATTATGAAGATAAATTTGCTTTTTATGTCCAAATGTTCTTTAAATGTAATAGGGAATGTAAGGGAGCCCACAATGAGGTGCATCAGCAACACAACTTGCTACTTAATTTTCATGATAAATAGTTTAAGGCTTAAATATAGAGACTCCCAAATGCTAGAAAGAAAATAACTTTTACTATACCAGATATTTGTGTTTTAAAAGTAATCTTCGATTTCAAAAAAACACAACAATTTTCATTTTGAATCTCAAGTCAATGTTATTCAAGTAAAGATACTGAGGAAGAGATTCATTTTGAGCAATGAGTGCAACATTTAACAGACCTTTTTTTAAACCTGCAGAAACCCTGCTATAACTCACAAATTTAAGTCTCTGGGAATCATTCATTCATTTTTGCATTTGTTCAGAAATTAATAATTACAATGTTTTGCTTTTATGCAGCCAACGTACATGCTTATTGACAATATTTATTATCATTAACACATACCGTCCAGAATTTTATCTCATAAGATTTAAATCAGACTTACTAAAAAGTAAAAAAACATTCAATTAATACTGCTATCCCTATAAACAAGATGGACTAACAGAAAACTTACAGGAATAGATCCAGCAGTGATACCACCGGCAACGCCAGTCAGAAATCGCCCCATAATAACATCCAAAAAGTTTTGTGCGGACCCCATCACAAGGAGACCTAACGCAGATGGGACTCCTGACAACATGATGCTTATTTTTCTCCCGACTCTGTCATTCAGCAGCATGGCACTTACACCTCCAAGGCTGCTCCGAGGGTGAAAATTGACTAATAAACCAAAGAGGAACAAGTTACAAAGATGTATTTTTACTGTATGTTTATACCTGAAAACATCTTCCATATGTTTAAACACATTGAAGATCTTACACCAAAACCATGATATCTGATGGATGTCCATCTGCAGCCGAGGGTCATCACCCTTTTGAAGCTGGGGATCACAGGGGAGGGGGAACACCAAGGCAAACCCAAAATTGAAATTGCCCAGAACAGCTGAAAACGCCGCAGGGAAGAGCTTTCCATGTCTATAAAGTATAAGCAATCGAACAAATTCAGCATAAATACAGTTTCATTCAGACTGCATAAAAATGGAGCGAGGGAGTCACCTGAATCGGGTTGGTTTGTTTCAATCAACGTGGTGGTTTCATCCGGTCTGTCTTCCATCGCCCTCCGCTTCACCCTGGACACCGAATGGCTTGATGCTCGACCGGGTATAACTGTAAGAGAGCGAAGTAAAAGCCCATTTTTGCAATCCTGGGATTTCTAGATAGGACAAAATGAGGAAGCGAACGCCGGAACTTCTTCAACTCAGATAAGAGGTGTGTTACAACCAGACATTTCCAGTCAGAGGAGAGAGCAGCCACAACTGGTCAGACAGAGAGAGAGAGAGAGAGAGAGAGAGAGAGAGAGAGAGAGAGAGAGAGAGAGAGAGAGAGAGAGAGAGAGAGAGAGAGAGAGAGAGAGAGAGAGAGAGAGAGAGAGAGAGAGAGAGAGAGAGAGAGAGAGAGAGAGAGAGAGAGAGAGAGAGAGAGAGAGAGAGAGAGAGAGAAAGAGAGAGAGTGAGAGAGAGAGACAGAGAGAGAGAGAGACAGAGAGAGAGAGAGACAGAGAGAGACAGAGAGAGAGAAAGAGAGAGAGTGAGAGAGAGAGAGAGAGAGAGAGAGAGACAGAGAGAGAGAGAGACAGAGAGAGACAGAGAGAGAGAAAGAGAGAGAGTGAGAGAGAGTGAGAGAGAGAGAGAGAGACAGAGAGAGACAGAGAGAGAGAAAGAGAGAGAGTGAGAGAGAGTACACCAGCAGGTGATTCCCGCGATTGGTGGGACTTTTGAATCAACCCAGTTTTTCGAATCTTTTTAATCGATGAGTTAAAAAAAGATTCATTTAGTGGCCCTTCGGTGCGAAGGCATAATAAATACAAACGGTATTTAGAGGCCAATGAGACGTCTTTACTAAGTCTGTGCTGGGGTGCACTACTACTTAACGTTAGTATTAAAAGTGATTCGCTAAAATAATTTACAAAAATAAGTCTTTCACTTAATGAAATAACAAGTCTTATCCTTTATTAAAAAATATACCACTACATATCTACCAAGTATGAAACTTCATTAAGGTCATCTATCCATCTTTCTATCTATCTCTGTAACAACCATGTTCATTGCATGCTCTCCTTTTGTTTAAGTGATATTATATCAAATGCTGAATACTAAATTCAGCACAGATTAATTTAATGCAACAGCTGGTTGATCAGACATATTTGTCCAAACTAAACTCAGTGTGCCTGCTGTCGACACCGTGCATAGCCATCAACATGTTTTAATAATTTTTGCCAACTCCAGGCTCCCTCCGCTTATTAAGGTTGCTAAGGTTACCTCAACTGTCCGAGCTCACCTCCAGCCTCCAGCTGCTTCTAGCCAATCCCGAAGCGGGGCGGGGCATGCGGAGGAGCGAGTCGAGCTCCTCGCGCATGCGCGCTGAACTCTCTCCCTCTTTTATGTCTGGCGCTGCGGCCGCTCTCCGGTTTTGAGCAACACGGAACAACAAATGTGAAAAATTCAAACACAAACACTGTTTCTAGTTCCCACACACCCGTCTATTTGAGTATTGCCTTCGTCCCATGAATGAGCCGCGGCGGGTGAACTTCGGCAAGATCGTCGTAGGATTTATGTGGAGATAAAGCGCAGCGATGGTGAGTTCATTTGGGCCGTTTGTAACCGTCCGTTAAAGTCGTTGCCCCGGTTCGGCTAACGGATGCTAACATAACCACTCCTAAAACCTGACAGATATTATAGTTTTAGGTAGTAGGCCTGCTATAAATCAATATATTGCGTTAAGTTTGGTCTGTTGGTGCTGGTTGCCGGGTGGTAGTTAACGAGCTTGTGTCACTCCAACAGTGCAACTGTCGGTTTACGTTAGCCACCTGCTAAAACCCGGAGTGGAGTTTGTTTAGATTCATAATGTGCGGACTGGCATATTTGATTTCGGCTTAATAACTGGCATACTTGATGTTGACTTGTTGGGAATTATTTATGTATTGTATTGGTAGGGAATATAGGCACGTAAGTACCGTAGATTCTGGATTTATGTGAGTTAGCCATCTTAAGTCACTTGCAAATTAATGTTGCTTTACTGATTGGTTGTAAGTAAGTGTGGACAGAGGAAAACTGCTGGTTTCATTAAAACCAGCTGGTTTGTTTAGCTCGGAGTCTCAAATCCAACATAAGTTTGGATGCCATTCACTACATTAGTCACTCATTTGAGGTTATAAATGACATTACAGTGTTTCCATAATCATAATAATTTGACTGGTTTGTAAGAGTAATAATTTAGAAGATGACAATGGCTTCAAGTTCCTTAAATTTATGTGATGTGTCATTTTTGGGGTTCAGAAATTAAAGTCCATCATAGAAGCAAAGTGGAAAAGCCATTGACAGTTTGGGATTAGTTGGCGTTATTATTATCAGATGTATATTACAAATATTCACACTTCAATCAAACAATGACTTTCACATATCAAGTAACCTATTTAATTAACTTTGAACAACTACTTAAATTTGTAAAGTAGTACTTTAAATTTGTACTTTTAAATTTGAGTAACAAACACTTTTTTTTAGATTAGGAAAGTTTAGAATTGATCCAGTACAAAAGATGAAAACTTTTCCATTTAGAATGACCACACCAATACAACAACTTTAAATAACAGTAGCAGTAATTATATTAATATTACTTTTACTGATCATCATTATTGTTGTTATTATAATCTTTATTAATAGGTAAGGCATCTACTGAAAATTATGTTAAGAAGTATTTGTAGATTGTAATTTGTAATTTAGTTAATAAAAGCAGTAGTAAAACATACAATGGTTCTGAAATACGTTTAAGGAACAAAGTGTCAATTTTATGATAATGTCTCAGTACATAGTTAATAAAAAAATAGTAATCTAGTGGTGGTATCTTCCTGATCATTCAGTGGCTTTTCATTAGCACTGAATCACTGTAATAAAGTTTGGAAGCTTGTCAGGTAGATTGCGCATTTTATATCTTTTGAGAAGGCTGTGTTATATTTAATCTCAGCTTGTAGCAAAGAAACAAGTGAGCCCGGTCTGTGACAAACCACTCCTGTCTCTTTGGGAAGTTTCATGTATTGCATAGCAGAGATGACTCTCTGACATGCTCTCTGAAGATGAACAGTGTATGTGAGACAGAGTAGGTCTCTAACGTCATAAAGATGTGTGCTTTACTTCAAACTGGTTCTTTTGTTTTAGCCCCAAAGTTGAATGCGAGTATTTAAAATAGCTTGTCGGCGGCATGGATTATGTGCTTTCTTTCCTAATGCCGCTGTTGAATAATAATTGCAGGGATGTCGACGTGTGAGTAAGATAGCTCTAGATAATAGATACAGAACCGTGGCTGTTTGTTTTCAGTGATGCTCTGATGCTTTCAAAGCTATTAACACAACTTCTGATGTGTCCTCAGAAGCAGATTAGTGTTGACTTACCATCTTCTATAAAGTCTTTTTCAAATTCCATTAGATATTGTAAATTTCTAAATGGATACATGAATGTTTTGACATACAGAGGTGTTAGGTTTCTTTCAGGGCCAGATACACCCAGACCATGGTGACCTCTTTAAATGAAGATAATGAAGTGTTACTGTGAATGGATAGAAAATGGAGACACTAAAGGGGAAAAGAGAGAGGTAGAGTCCTAGCAGCCTCTCAGCTGCCTGTGTTATTAATAATGGATGGAGACAACATTCTGGTATTTGTTAGGGTACAATCATGAAACTCTCTCAGATGTGCGTGGACACATACCATGTTTCTTTCAAATGAGTTATATTATGCCTGTACCATTTGCTCCTTGGATAACCCTGCATGATTCGGAAGAATCCGATTTCTTGTAATATTCACCCGCTTATTCATTTTTCCTAACAGATCGATTTGGAGTGCATGTACTCACTAAATCCAGATGTTGGTCCAGAGGAGAGATTTCCATTGAGCCCTGTTACACCACTTCTCCTACACCCAGCTCTGTGAAGGTCAACAAAAATCCTAAGAGTTTGTACCAAGGCCAGGTTAAATGTTGAACTCTAATGGTTTGCAAATTTTGAACCTTTGTGCACTTGTTTGTGTGCAGAATCGCCAGAAACATTGCACCAGGAAAAGTAAATTCCATCCAGAACAACGAAATTATATTTATTGTTATGGCTAAGAGGTAGAGCTGCACAATAAATCAAAATAAATTTATAAACTGCATTATGAAATATGCAGTTATTAATCTAAAAAGTGATTTGTAAACAAATTTAGTGTGCGTGCTGGGTGCTTCAGAATGAAGGGGCAGCACATGTGCGTGTCGAGCTCATGATGCAGTGTTTTCAGAGAGTGCACTCCACAGCTACTTCATTTTGACAGGGTACTCTGAATTTTATTTATAATATCGCTCTGAACAACTTTCCTCATTTTCCCAATTCTAAACATTTTGTTTTATTGTACAACAAACTTCAGTACAAAATTATTTTCTGATAACTTAAGCGGGCGTCTTGGTCATTTTAGACGCAAACCTACTGCCTTCTTACAGTTGATTTAATTATTGCATTCAGAGAATCTGGCTTCTGTGCAGTCAACCAACTGGTAGATTAGACCGATCCTTCCACGGCTTTCCCCACAATCTAGTTTACTTAGTTTTGTAAGTTACAATATGGAGAAAGATCTTGATATCAGCATAGTCGCAAAATTGCTGAGTTGCTCAAACAAGTGGTGATGTTTTAAAAGTGCCAGAAGAGTATAGTGACCATTTTACTACGGTTGACATAGGTATGTGGCTAAAGCGTACTAAGATGGCTATGTTTGAAAACTTGGTGAGTCTGGTTGTCTATCTAAGCAGCATTTTGTCCATCATTAAGACTGGAGTTTGTGTGCTCCCTGTGATTTAGGACTAGTCTCATTCAACTAGATTGTAATTTGCTGACTCTTACGTGCTCCGTTTTAAAAGTTGAAAACAAACTCCGGGGACAGCCGGCTTGTAGCAGCAGCGAATCAGCACCCCACGCCACCCAGTACAACAGCCTCTCAGCCACACAGAGCCAGACCCAAGTCAGCTATCTCACTTAGCAACAAAGCAGTAATATGACACCCCTCAGTGCTTTTCCAATGTCTGTTTCTATTCATTGTACCACACAGGAAAACACTGAAAGGACAAGAGGCCTCCTGCACAGGATGCGTATAATGCATAAGAGCGTCATTTAGAGTGTAAATTTTGCAGTAAACCTAAACCTTGCTCATCTGTCTGCTTATCTTTGCTCCAAATCTAGCGGGGGTGTGGTTGGCTACCTCTCTGCCGCCCCTCTGAATGTGTCAGTGACTGTTTGTGACCAGGCAGGCTGGCCTGACTCTGAACCTCTGATTAATCCTCTTGCTTTGAATTTATGAAGCTTACAAGTCTGTCTGCTGAATTAATCTGGAATCAAAAATGCTCCAAACTGTTTTCTATAACACGGCATGATGACTTGCCCATCCTTTATGATAAATTACAGTTGTTTGGTTTTAATTTGCTTGTTTAATTGCAGGGTTGGGACAAAGTGGATTCCCACAGGTATATTGTGGTTCTCTTTCTAGTTAGAGATTCATTTATTTCATAACCTCAATATCCAAGATGTAGATAAGTTTGTTTTTTCTAGCCATCAGAACTGATTTTGGATGATATTAACTTTTATTTGCTCACCAGTGGATCCTCACACAGTGAATGAGCGCCATCAAAATGTCTGTCTAAACAGCTCTCATAAAAAGCATTACAGTTAATCCACGCGACTCAGTCAGTCAGTTTTAACATCTTCTAAAGTGAAAAGCTGCATGTGTTAATAAAACAATCCCATAATTAAAGTCTGTAATAACATATGCGCTTCCTGGAATGAAAAACTAGCCAAAACATATTAATGAATTGTTTGATAGTTGGTGTTAATAGTTAGTTGTTAACCCTAATGTGAACTGAAGACAGAGATTTTTATTAACTGTCTGGACTTTTTCATTTTTATGGCACCCATTCACTGCAGAGGATCTTTTAGTGAGCAAGCGATGTTATTGGATAAATTTCTGATCAGAACAAACTCATCTACTAGGATGGCGCAGAGGGTAAATGTTTCATTTGGGGTTAACTATTCTTTCTAATCCAAATCTAGTCTAAAGATTCCCACTCCTAGTTTGAGGTGTTGCAGAAGTAATATAATAGTAATGTTGCAAGCAGTGTGAGTAATAGTAGCAGAGTAAGTTGCAGACAGCAGAGTGCGTAGATAAATGACTTTTGAAAGAGGCCTGCACAGAGAATAGAGGCTCTTTAAGATTAAGGAGGGCTGCATTGGCGCTACCATGTGCTGCCCAGCTGCCAGAGCTCTGGCTCACCTCTATAGCCACTCTGTCTGCACACATACACACTTATATTGAGAGAGATACAGAGTGGGAGGAGGCGGAGCTACAAAGAGAGAGAAATGGTTGTTGCTGTTTAGATGGGTGTGTGTTGTTCAGCTCTCTAACAGGGAGGAAGTCAGACTGTGTGAGGAAGTGGAAAAATTGCAGGAGAAGAGGAGGGGACGCAGGTTACAGCAACAGGGACGCTGAGAAAAGCGAGCACAGGTGAGACGAGCTGCTTTTCTGTCATCTCTTTGCTTCATCTCTCAGCGCTAATTTTAATGTTTTGTCAGGTTTGACAAATTGAATAAATCACCTGGCTAGTGTTCCTTTTGCTTGAATGTCCTTGTGTTTTGTTTAAAGAAATTGATACAACAGTTCCAAACTATGAAATGCAGATGATCCAGGACTTCAGGCTAAGTTTGGACTATCAGGCACTAACCACAACAGATTTGGTGGTATTGTTAGATAGATGTCTATAGGTCATATTTAAAATAGGAAATAGATAAATACAAGGAATGAATCAGTTCCATAGAATTTAATTTAACAAACACATTATTTAATATTATTATTATTATTATTATTGTTGTTATTGTTAATTTATTTATACATTTATTAATTATAATTATTATTAATTCTAAAGTCTTTCTCCATATGAGCTTTCATGTTCATGCATTAGACCACCTGAAGATTTTAATGAAGCGTACAAGTATATATGTAATATTATTAATATAATGTATATATAATTATTAGTAAGAAAAAATACTTCATTTTTAATATTTAAGTGGAAGTAATTTTAGAAAAGTAAAATGTGAGTAATTTTTGGAAGCAGATTGGGAGCACAGGAGGCATATGTTTGCGTTAGGAAACTTGTCCCTCAATAAAAAGGTAATGCTTCAGACATTTGACATTTTTTAATTTTTATTAGCACCCAATAGTGTCATTTATTTACCATTTGTGTTGTAGAGTTGACAGTAAGGACATAGATGTGATCACTATTCCAAGTAAAGATGTGGTCATGGTCCCATGGGCCAAACAGAAGGTGGATCTGACTTGATACCTAGAAAGCCAAACGTTCCGCTTGATTGTACCTTTGATGACAGTACAACAAATGAATGGTTTTACAGGTAGAGGAGCCAATTTCCTTCGTTATTCATTTAAACCTAATCTTTATGTGTGTGGAATTAGTCACTGTTGGAGAGGACAAAACTCATTTACCTATTTTCCTTAGAGTTTTACTGCAAGACCCCTTGTGAAACCATTTTGATAAGAGGAATGGCCACATATGCTTTGCTTATGTAGTCAAACAGGAAGTGGAAAAACTCATGTAAAGTGTTTATTTTTGTATTGAAAATGGTAACAGCTTTTCTTTTTTTCATTTATTAGTGCAAAGAAGACACATAGATTCTCATAGATTTATTTAGGTTGTTTTTGTTTTTTAGACCATGGGTGGAATTTTTCAGAAAGAACCAGGATTGTTCCAAAAGGAATCTAACCATTAGCTGGTAATGGATCTTTTTGGTCTTATAATTTCTTCAGTCCCTTTCTTTTCCAAACTTACTGTTTAGTAATACGTTTGCCACA
Source organism: Puntigrus tetrazona (assembly GCF_018831695.1). Taxonomy (NCBI): domain Eukaryota; kingdom Metazoa; phylum Chordata; class Actinopteri; order Cypriniformes; family Cyprinidae; genus Puntigrus; species Puntigrus tetrazona. Next base: position 6,288,894 of record NC_056706.1, read on the forward strand.
AACAGCTCGAGATGTTTTCTCACATACTCCAAAACCAAATTATAGAAAGCTCACGATCTTCAGGTTTTACTCAACTTTCTTTGGAAATTTACAGTGGAAGGCAATTCTCTCACTTTTTGTTATGCACATCCATTGAAGTTGATTTATTAGTTGGATGGATTGATTTATAAACTTTTTTGTTTTTCTAGGTATTTGATCTGTTCAGTTGTAAAGGGGCTAAGCTCGTGTGTTAGAAGATGGAAACTAGCAGGTCAGGTGGTTGGAGCTTCCAGGGCGTGTGAGTCAAATGCACAGGGATGTCCTTAAACTCTCATTGAAATGAGGAACAGTTGCAGGTACAACAATAGATAAAGCATTTTATCTTCACTGAATATTACTCTGAATTTGCTTGCTGCTTTGTATCTTTTCCTTAAAAGTTTAATTCACCCAAAATTTAAATTCTGTCATTAATTACTCTCCCTCATGTTGTTCCCAAGCGTATAAGACTCTGATCCTCCATAGACAGTGAGGACACTATCACGAATTCTGGCACAGAAATGTATACTGCAAGAACTTGGGTAGAATAATCAATTGATGACATCAGAGAGTTCAACTGCTTAATTTCCACAAAGCTATGAGAATACGCACGTATGCGGAGAAAAACAGTAAATGGATTTGGAGACGTTTGTGAGTTAGGTAATTAATGACAAATTTTTATTTTTGGGTGGACTAACAACACAATCAATTCATGATGTTTAATGATCTATAATTAGTCCACTCCAGTGTTTTGGTACATAACTCCTGACTTAAATTTCACCACCTTATCTAATTTAGCCAGGACCTCAGGTCAGACCTCAGCCAATGCCTCATCCCGTAATGTGCCGTCTTCAGTCATTCCTCACGAAGGAAAGGCAAGATGCCACGGCAAATTTTACTCATTGATCTGCGGAGGTATGACGTGGGCGGACCCGTCCAGTGCTGATGCGGCGAACTCGTTTAGAGAGGCCGAAATCAGCAAGAGTCTTTTGGCTCTGGTCAGCACCTTAAAATGCCACCCAAGAGCAGGGGCATCATTTTAGAAATTCCTAGTAAATGACACTAAGTGATCTTGCATGTCCGTGTGTTAAGATATTAGGGCTCTGGTGTGCTCGACCTCACACCCCATTCCAGAGCAAGCAAGCTCACACAGGTCCTCAGAGACTCTTTCATTGTAAAGAACTCCAGGACATACATGGTATATTTGATTAAGCTATCCTTGCTTGAACATTTAGGGTTGACTACGTTTACTTTTGCCTCTTTTACACAGCTCTGGTATGATTTCACCTCTGATCAGATTGCCACCATTTCTCCTGGCTTTGGCTTCCCTGTGAGTACGCTGAAACACTCTGAGATATGCAACAGGTAAGGACACTGTGTTGCGCATTTTATAGAAACAGAGGTGGGTAAAGCTTCCCTGGCTATTTAAGGCAATCTCAGTCGAGTTATTGTATTTACCACATGACAAGCTAATTTACCAATGGGAAAATCTTATCATAATTATCGTCTTTCCACCAGTTGGCTGTACTCACTTACTCTCTCTCCGTCTTGCTGTTTCTCTTTTCTCTCTGTGACTGTCTTCAGAGTAAAGGGATTTGGGATTAGCCCCTCTGACATCCCGCTTCTCTCCCGGGGAGGAAGTGCGCTCTGAAACCCTCTCCTGCCTATGGTACAGGCACATGTCTATGGCCCACAGTGTTCTTAGTCAGATACACTGCAGCAGTGGCGGGGACTAACTAAAACTAGTAATGGAACTTGCTAGAGAATTTTTATTAGTGTAGTAGTACCCAAACTCTTTCAGCATTTCTTCCTGCACTGCAGTTCTTTCTTCTGCTTCATGCCAAGCTCTTTTAAACAGGATGCATTCTGATTGACTTCTCAACATTTTTATCATTCATCAATAGAATTTATTTATTTATTTTTAATTTTTGCCAAATAGCTTTATTCTTATCGCCCAAATGTTGCTGGTGTCTAATTTCCTTATTTACGTCGACTATAAGCGTTTTATAGTAGGAGCATGGGACAATCAAAAAACATTTTATTTATTCTAAATTAGTTATGTGTTTTTCAAGTGAGGGTGTTTGAATAAATCACTTTAATAGATATATTACAGCTTATTTGTATTCTTAATTTAAAATTTGAAAAAAATCTGTCTGATTCCAAATATAGATGAATTAATTTTTAATTATTATTATTAATATTACATAATTCTAAATACATTACATGTTTGTTTGTTTTGTTAGTAACTTGTAGTGTAAAGGAACAATGTTTTACATTATAACTTTGTAGTCAGTTTCAGTGTAGCTTTCCCAGCACTATATTAGACTAACCAACATCGCATTGGCTTGTAATGCGCTAAATACTCATGCTGCAATAGCCATACTTAACCACAGTCTCTTTCATTTAATGAGAAACATTGTTTCCTCTCACGTCTCACACTAATGGCTGTGCTTGCGTGTAAACATTTTCAATGTCATTTCATTTCTCCAACCCTGGGATTATCCCAAGCATATCTGTGAATTGCTGTATCGTCCTTATTTCTCCTTTAGAGATATTTCACAATTAATATTAATACACTAAACACTGTACTCACTTAATAAAATGAGGCAGCTGTAAACAGTTGCTTTAGGTGCACAAATTGCTGTAATGTATCGCCCAACTGCACCTGTAGAAGTTCTGATGTCTATGTTTTGTGGTTTGTTTAAAAAGTAAAATGCTTATTGAAAGCATAAATTAAAGGTTCTGTTTTGAATAAAGGTAGGAGTATGCAGTGTCACTTGCAAAAAAGAAGCGCCTCTCACAGTTGTCCTGTGATCTCGCGCGGTGTCATTTAGTCCAAACTGTTGCTCAACATGTGTGTGCTGTCAATCTGTGCATTTAGTGGAAGGAGCTGACTGTGGATCCCAACGCTGTGACAGAGGAGTCCGCTAATGTAACGCCATCAACCAGCTGGACGGCATCATGGATGAGAATGGGATTTGAGCAGCTCCCTCAGAGAGATGACATCAGGCTGCTCTGTGAACAGATGTAAAGCCCCTCTGTTCCTACTCCTTCCACTACTTTAATAAATGCGCTGATAATACAGTAGACACTTACTCAGTGATACATTTGAACGTCTCATTTCATCTCAATACCGTTTACATTGATTATGTATAAATGACATGTACATTTGTATATCTTTTCTAAATATTAGCGGTAGTACTCTGAGAACAAGGAAGGAAAGAAAAACCTTCTAACCATGATTTCAACTAATTCATGTATTTACAATTAAAAGATTTATCCTTTCAGAATGTAACATATTATTTTACCCAAAATGAGAGCTCCTTACAAATACCTGCAATGTTTATTTAATGTTAGCCTGAATATAAGATACTTCACATAAAAGGTGCTCAAATGCTCAGTAAGTGCTCCAGAAGGAAAAGAAACTATAGAGTAGAGCCAGGGGTTTCAATTTAGTACTGTTCTTCCAGAGCTACAGAGAGATGAATTATTTCCACTGAATGGAAATACACAAAATTTACTAGTCTTAAATTCCAAAGATTTTTTACCCCAAACCATATTGTCTTTTTCCTTCTGGAGCATCCCAGTGAAGTTTAGACATTATATAATAGTTGCATCTCCAGTCCATGGGTTGTCACTTAGTGTGAAAAGTGGATCTCAATAATCATTTGCTGGAAGGGTTGAAACAGCAGGGGGCTCACTGACAGCTATCCTAACAAAAACATACACAGCTGTGGATCAGTCAGGTAACAACACAAATGCATAAAATAGAGAATAAACTTTTGAACAGGACACTTGTACATGCCACCACTCTTTACTCTTATGGACTAATGTAATAATTTCATCTTATTCAAATTGATACTAAATTTATAGTATTTGTTAAATAATTAACAATATTCTGAAAAGTGTAACTTTTGACCTAAGTTTATGTGTGTATATAATGTACCTATTATTTTTATTTTCAGTGTATTCATTCTTTCAAGTTTGTATATAATTTGTCAGCATGAGGCTATTTACCATAAGCAGAGAAAGCTAAGCGGAGCAGTGATTTGTCTGAGACCGTGGACCCAACACCATTAATACTTTTAATGTAGAGTGGGCTAGAAATAACATATTTGAGATATTGACCCAGGAAGAGGAAATCTCCCTCAGCTCTTCACGTTCCATGAGGCGGTGTCTGGCTGAGTGGAGATGGAGGAGCTGAGGGAGACTTTATCTTCTGTCAATATTCAGGCTATAAAGCATTTAACCCACCTGATAAAAGAAACATTAATGGTGTTTAATCCTGATCTCCCGAAAGACACACAAATCATTCACTACTAACAGACCTTCGTTTTACTCAATAGCTGTATCTTTTGACAAATGTATACAACATAAAGAATAGACATACACTAAAGCAAAAATAATGACACAATCCCTGAAGCATAAACTTCAGATAAAGGCCCCACCCTCAGAATATTAGTATTTGCAAATAAATACTAAGTTGTACTGTTCTGGCTAAGACAATTTGTTGATGATCCTGAAAGAAATAGTGGTATATAGTATGTCCCTGTTTGCATTTAGCATTAACTCACGTGCTGTTACCGGCACAAATCACCCAGCTGTTAACTGTATTTGTTAGTGATAACTAACTCATGGCTTACATTTTCCCTTTCAGCAATGATATTGAATCATCTTTCACTAAGCGAGAGACTACGATATAAACATTACGAAGTTCAAGCTCTGCTGATAACCAGAAGAAAGAAGCATGCGGTAAACTTGAAATAGGCTGACCAGATCAGGAAGTAGCTTGTGTATTTATTCTGATGGCTATCTACCTTCTAGCAGCCTCTGAAAAACAGTCACTAAGTAAAAAACACACAACTCTTAATATAATTTGTCTAGGCATCAGTGAGCTTTGGCTGCTGCTGTAGTATATCTTATTCAGGTCAATACTAAATAAACAATAACATAGCATTTTGTATGAGCCCTCATTTTGGTAAAATAACATGTTACAGATTCTGAAAGGATGTAAACTTTTGAACTGTATAAATACATACAGATTAGTTGAAACCTACATAGTTAGGAAGGTTTTTCTTTCCTTCCTTGTCTTTTTATAATTAATGCTTAACATTTAGAAAAGATATATTAAATGTATGAAGTGTCATTTACAATATAATCAATGTGGCAACAGACAGAAATTAGGCGTCTCAAATGTATCACTGGAGTAAGTGTCATTACTGTATTATCATACATTATTTAAAGCAGTGGAAGGAGTAGGAACAGATGTGTTTTTACATTTCTGTTCACAGAGCAGTTGAGGTCATCTCTCTGAAGGAGTTGCCCAAATCCCATTCCTCATCCATGATGTCCAGCTGGTTGATGGGCGTTGACATTGTGGGTCGGACTCCCTCTGTCACAGGCGTTGGGATCCACAGTCAGCTCCTTCACTCTAAATGCACAGATTGACAGCATTTATGATGATGTTTTTAGAGCAATCATGCTGACCTAAATGACACCATGCGTTAGATCACAGGACACAACTGGGGAGATGCTCTTTTTTTGCTGCGACACTGCATACTCCTACCTTATTCAAAACAGAACCTTAATTTATGCTTTCAATAAGCATTTTACTTTTTAAACAAACTACAAAATATAGACATCAGAACTTTCACCAGGTGCAGTTGGGCGTATACATTGCAGCAATTTGTACCTAAAGCAACTGTTTATGGTATCATTTCATTTTTATTAAGTGAGTACAGTGTTTGTGTGTATTAATATTAGTTGTGAAATATCTCTAAAGGAGAAATAAGGACGACAAGCACCACAGATGTGCCAGACAATCCCAGGGTTGGAGAAATGAAATGACATTGAAAAAAAAATGTTTACACCAAAAGCACAGCCATTAGTGTGAGGAGACGTGAGTGCAGCCAATGTTTCTAATAAAATGAAGAGACTGTGGTTATATACATTTGCAGTGCATGAGTATTTCCATGCATTGGTTACAAATACCAATCAAGGGATGTTAGTTGTCTACTGAGCAGTGCTGGGAAGCTACACTGAAACTGACCACCAAAAGTTATAATGTAAAACATTTGTTCCCTACACTACAAGTTACTAACAAAACAAACAAACATAGTAATATATTTGAAATTATGTAACATTAATAATAATAATTTAAAAATTAATTCATCTATATTTGGAATCAAAGCAGTATTTTCCAAATTTCAATTAAAGTCACAACAAGCTGTAATATATCTAATAAAGCACGTATTCAAACACCTCACTTGAAAACACATAACTAATTTAGAATAAATAAAATGTTTTTTTGACGGTTCTTAAGGTTCTCATTATAAAGCGTTTAGTAATCGATCATAAAATAAGTGAAATTAGACAATTCACAATAACATTTCTGAAGTAGTAAGAATAAAGCTATTTGCAAAAATTAAAAAATAAATAAATAAATTTCATTGATGAATGATAAAAATGTTGATAGTCAATCAGAATGCATCCTGCTTAAAAGAGAGTTTGAGCATTTAAAGCGGCAGAAGAAAGAACTGCAGTGCAGGAAGAAATGTTGAAAAGAGTTTGGGTACTACTACACTGCGAAAAATTCTAGCAAGTTCCATTACTAGTTTTAGTTAGTCCCCAACACTGCTGCAGTGTATCTGACTAAGAATAATGTGGGAAGCTGCATAGACATGTGCTCATACTCATAGGTAGGAGAGGAGTTCAGGCGACTTCCTCCCCTGAGAGAAGGGGATGTCAGAGAGGCTAATCCCAAACTCCTTTACTCTGAAGACAGTCAAGAGAGAAAGAGAAAAACAGCAAGACGGAGAGAGAAAGAGTACAGCCAATCAGGAAAGGCGTATAATTATGACAAGACTTTTTCCCATTGGCACTAGCTTGTCAAGTGGTAAATACAACAACTCGACTGAGATTGCCTTAAACAGCTAGAAGCTTTACTCAATTTCTGTTTTTCATAAATCGCAACACAGTGTCATGTCCTTACCTGTTGGCATATCTCAGAGTGTTCAGCGTGTTCTCACAGGAAGCCATGCCAGGAGAAATGGTGGCAATCTGATCAGACAGAAATCACAATTAGAGCCGTGCAAAGAGGCAAAAGTAAAGCGTAGTCAAATCCCAATGTTCAAGAAGGATAAGCTTAATCAAACATACCATGCATGTCCTGGAGTTCTCGCCAATGAAAGAGTCTCTGAGGACCTGTGTGAGCTTGCTTGCTCTGAATGGGGTGTGAGGCTTATTACGACCCAGAGCCCTAATACATTCCTAATACAGGGACATGCAAGATCATTTAGCAAGTCATTTACTAGAAATTTCAAAATGATGCCCCCTGCTCTTGGGTGGCATTTTTAAGGTGCTGACCTTCAGAGCCAAAAGACTCTTGTTGATTTCGGCTCCCTCTAAACGAGTCTGCCGATCAGCACTGGACGTGTCCGCTCCACGTTCGTTACCCGCAAGATCAATGAGTGAAAATTTGCCGTGCATCTTGCCTTTCCTTCGTAGAATGATTTGGAAGACGGCATGGCTACGGGATGAGTGGGCATTGGCTGAGGTCTGACCTGAGGTCCTACAAATTTAGATAAGGTGGTGAAATTTAAGTCAGGAGTTATGTACCAAAACACTGAGTGGACTAATTACAGATCATTAAAGATCATGAATTGATTAAAAGGTTAGTCCACCCAAAAATAAAAATTCTGTCATTAATTACCTAACTCACAGCGTTCCAAATCCATTTACTGTTTTCTCCGCTTTAAAAAAGTATTCTCATAGCTTTGTGAAATTACAGTTGAACCCTGATGTCACACTGATTATTCTACCCAAGTTCTTGCTACATTTCTGTGCCAGAATTGTGATAGTGTCCTCACTGTCTATGGAGGATCAGAGTCTTATACGTTTGGAACAACATGAGGGTGAGTAATTAATGACAGAATTTAAATTTTTGGGTGAATTAAACTTTTAAGGAAAGATACAGCAGCAAGCAACTAGAGCAATATTCAGTGAAGATAAATGCTTTATCTATTAAGTTGTACCTGCAACTGTTCCCCATTTCAATGAGTTTAAGGACATCCTCTGTGCATTTGACCTCACGCTCCTGAAGCCCAACCACCTGGACCTGCTGCTTTCCATCTTCTAACACACGTAGCTTAGCCTTCGATTCAACAGATCAAATACCTAGAAAAACAAAAAGTTTATAAATCAATCCATCCAATCCAATAAATCAATCAATGGATGCGTACAACAAAAAGTGAGAGGTACTTGCCTTTCCACTGTAAATTTCAAAGAAAGTTGAGTAAACCTGAAGATCGAGCTTCTTATAATTTGGTTTCTTGAGCATGAGAAAACATCTCGAGCTGTTTGTATAAAACGTGTACACGAAGAGCAGAGTAAGCTTGAAAGAAAGGGACTGAAGAAATTACAAGACCAAAAAACATCCATTACCAGCTAATGCATAGATTCCTTTTGAACAATCCTGGTTCTTTCCTGAAAAATCTCCACCCATGGTCTAAAACAAAAAACAACCCAACAATCTATGAGAATTATGTCTTCTTGCACTAATAAATGAAAAAAAGAAAAGCTGTTACCATTTTCAATACAAAAAATAAACACTTCTTACATGAGTTTTTCCACTTCCTGTTTGACCATAAGCAAAGCATGTGGCCATTCCTCTATCAAAAATGGTTTCCACAAGGGGTCTTGCAGTAAACCTGTGAAGAAAACAGGTAAATGAGTTTTGTCCTCCAACAGTGACTAATTCCTGACAATATTTGTTAAAGATTAGGTTTAAATGAACAACGAAGGAAATTGCCCTCTACCTGTAAACCATTTCATTTGTTGTACTGTCATCAAAGGCATAATCGAAGCGGAATGTTTGGTTTTCTAGGTATCGAGTCAGATCCACCTTCTGTTTTGGTTCATGGACCATGACCACATCTTTACTTGGAATAGTGATCACATCTAGGTCCTTTACTGTCAACTCTACAACACAAATGGTAAATAAATGACATCATATTAAAAGCAATAAAAAAATTAAAAATGTCAAATGTCTGAAGCATTACCTTTTTTATTGAGGGTCGTTTCCTAACATGAAACACATATTCTGTGCTCCTCAATCTGTCGAAAAAAATTACTCACATTTTACTTCTCTTAAAATTACTCTACTTAACATTAAAAATGAAGTATTTTTTTTTTTCTTACTAATTATATATAATATTATATTAACAATATTACATATATACATTGTATTACTATTAAAATCTTCAGGGTGGATCTCAAATGCATGAACATGAAAGCTCATATGGAGAAAGACTTCCAGAATTAATAATAATTATAATTAACAAAATGTATAACAAATTAACAACAACAACAATAATAATAATAATAATAATATTAAAATAATGTGTTTGTTAAATTAAATTTCATGAACTGATTCATTCTTGTATTTATTCTATTTTATTTTTTAAATATGACCCAGACATTCATTCATCAATACCTACCAAATCTGTTGTGGTTAGCGGTCGATAGTCCAAACTTGCTCTGAAGTCCCGGATCATCTGCAGTATTTCATAGTTTGGAACTGTTGTATCAATTTCCTTTAAAACAAAACAAGGACATTCACAAAAGGAACACTACCAGGTGATTTATTCAATTTGTCAAACCTGACAAAAACATTGCAATTAAAGGCTGAGAGATGAAGCAAAGAGATGACAGAAAGTTAAGTCGCCTCACCTGTGCTCGCTTTTCTCTCAGTTCCTGTTGCTGTAACCTCAAATCTCTCCCTCTTCTCCTGCAATTTTTCCACTTCCTTCACACAGTTCGACTTCCTCCTTGCTGTTAGAGAGCCGAACAACACACAATTCCATCTAAACAAAGGCAACAACCATTTCCTCTCTTTTAGCCCGCCTCCTCTCACTCTGTATCTCTCTCTAATATAAGTGTGTATGTGTGCAGACAGAGTGGCTATAGAGGCGAGCCAGAGCCTCTGGCAGCTGGCACATGGTAGCGCCAACAGCCCTCTCAATCTTAAAGAGCTCTATTCTCTGTGCAGGCCTTTTCAAAAGTCATTTATCTACGCACTCTTGCTGTCTGCAACTTACTCTGCTACTATTACTTCACTGCTTGCAACATTACTATTATTACTTGCAACACCAAACTAGGAGTAGAATCTTTAGACTAGATTTGATTAGAAAGAACAGTTAACCCCAAATGAAATATTTACCCCTCAGGCCATCCTAGTAGATGAGTTTGTTCTTGATCAGAAATTCTATTCAATAACATCGCTTGCTCACTAAAAGATCCTCTGCAGTGAATGGGTGCCATAAAAAAAGTGAAAGTCCAGACAGTTAATAAAAACTTGCCTTCAGTTCATTAGTTAACAACTAACTATTAACAATTAACTAACAAACAATTCATTAATATGTTTTTAATAGTTTTTCATTCCAGGAAGCGTTAATATGTTATTACAGACTTAATTATGGATTGTTTTATTACCAACATGCAGCTTTTCACTTTAGAAGATGTTAACTGACTGACTGGAGTCGTGTGGATTAATTGTAATGCTTTTATGAGCTGTTTAGACAGACATTTTGATGGCGCTCATTCACTGCAGAGGATCCACTGGTGAGCAAGTGGTGTAGTGCTAATATCATCCAAAATCAGTTCTGATGGCGAGAAAAAAAACAAACTTATCTACATCTTGGATGGGCTGAGGCTAAGGAAATTAAATGAACTTCAATTCAGAAAGAGAACCACAACATACCTGTGAATCACTTTTGCCCCAACCCTGCACTAAACAAGCAAATTAAACCAAACAACTGTAATTCTATCCAAAGGATGGGCAGCATCATGCTGCACATAGAAAACAGTTTGAGCATTTTGATTCCAGATTAATTCAGCAGACAGACTCTTGTAAGCTTCATAAATTCAAAGCAAGAGGATTAATCAGGGAGGTTCAGAGTCAGGTCAAGCCTGCCCGGTCACAAACAGTCACTGACATTCAGAGGGGCGGCAGAGGTAGCCAAACCACACCCCGCGAGATTTGAGCAAAGATACAGACAGATGAGCAAGGTTTAGGTTTACTGCAAAATTTACACTCTAAATGGGCGCTTTCTCTTTATGCATTATAATGATCCTGTGCAGGAGGCCTCAGTCCTTTCAGTGTTTTCCTGTGGGGAAAAGGGGGTTGACAGGAACAGATTGAAAAGCACTGAGGGGTGTCATATTACCGTTTTGTTGTTGCTGAGATAGCTGACTTTGGGTCTGGCTCTGTGTGGGCTGAGAGGGCTGTTGTACTGGTGGCGGGGGTGCTGATTCTGGCTGTTGCTGCTGCTGGGCGGCCGTCCCCGAGTCGAGCCAACTTTAAAACGGAGCACGTAAGAGTCAGCAAATTACACCCAGTTGAACAGAGACTATGTCCGAAATCACAGGAGCACACAAACCTGCCCACGATGGACAAAAATGCTGCTTAGATAGACAACTCACCAAGTTTTCAAACATAGCCATCTTAGTACGCTTAGCCGACATACCTATAAGTCAACTGTAGTAAAACAGTCACTATACTCTGGCACTTTTAAAACATCACTCTACTTGTTTGAGCAACTCAGCAATTTTGCGACTATGCTGGATATCAAGATCTTTTCTTCCATATTGTAACTTACAACCAAGTAAACTAGATTATGGGGGGAAAAAAGCGAAGGACTTGGTTCAATTCACCAGTTGCTGACTGCACAGAAGCAGATTTCAATGCAATACTTCAATCAACTGTAAGAAGGCAGCAGGGTTTAAGCGGTCTAAATGACCGAAGACGTCCGCTTAAGTTATCAGAAAATAATTTTGTACTGGAAGTTTGTTGCATAATAAAACAAAATGTTTAGAACTGGGAAAATGAGGAAAAGTTGTTCCGAAAGCGCATATTATAACAAATTCAGAGTACCCTGTCAAAATGAAGTAGCTGTGGAGTGTGCACTCTCTGAAAACACTGCATCATGAGCCTGACACGCACATGTGCTGCCCTTCATTCTGAAGCACCCAGCACGTGCACACTAAATTTGTTCCATAAATCACTTTTGCAGATTAATAACTGCATATTTCCATAATGCAGTTTATAACTTATTTTGATTTATTGTGCAGCCCTACTCCCGAGTCATATAACAATAAATATACCTCTGTTGTCTCTGGATGGAATTTCACTTCTTCCCGGTGCAATAGTTCTACGATTCTGCACACAAACAAGTGCACAAAAAGGTTCAAAATTTGCAAACCATTAGAGTTCAACATTTAACTCTGGCCTTGTACAAACCTTAGGGATTTTGTTGACCTTCACAGAGCTGGGTGTAGGAGGCGTGTGGTGTAACAGGGCTCAAGGAAATCTCCTCCTCTGGACCAACATCTGGATTTAGTGAGAATATGCACTCCAAATCGATCTGTTAGGAAAAAATGAACAAGCGGTGAACATTACAAGAAATCGGATCTTTTCCGAATCATGCAGGTTATCCAAGGAGCAAAATGGTACAGGGCACATAACATAACTCATATTTGAAAGAAACACAGTATGTGTCCACGTAACATCTGAGAGTTTCATACTGTACCCTAACAACACCAGAATGTTGTTCCATCCATTATTAATAACACAGGCAGCTGAGAGGCTGCTAGACTTACCTCTCTTTCCTTTAGTGTCTCCATTTTCTATCCATTCCACAGTAACACTTTCATTATCTTCATTTAAAGAGGTCACCATGGCCTGGTGTATTCGCCCTGAAAGAAACCTAACACCTCTAAGTGTCAAAACATTCATGTATCCATTTAGAAATTTTACACATCTAATGGAATTTGAAAAGACTTTTATGTAGAAGATGGCAAGTCAACACCAATCTGCTTCTGAGGACACATCAGAAGTTGTGTTAATAGCTTTGAAAAGTATCAGAGCATCACTGAAAACAAACAGCCACGGTTCTGTATCTATTATTCAGAGCTATTCCTACTCACACGTCGACATCCCTGCAATTATTCAACAGCGGCATTAGAAAGAAAAAGCACATATTATCCTGCCATAAAACAAGCTATTTTAAATACTGTGATTCAACTTTGGGCCAAAACAAAAAGGAACCAGGTTTGAAGTAAAGGCACATCTTTATGACGTTAGAGACCTACTCTGTCACATACACTGTTCATCTTCAGAGAGCATGTCAAGAGTCATCTCTGCTATGCAATACATGAAACTTCCCAAAGAGACAGGAGTGGTTTGTCACAGACCTGGCTCACTTGTTTCTTTGCTACAAGCTGAAGTTAAATATAACACAGCCTTCTCAAAGATATAAAATCGCAATCTACTCCTGACAAGCTTCCAAACTTTATTGATGATTCAGTGCTACATGAAAAGCCACTGAATGATCAGGAGATACCACCACTAGATTACTATTTTTTTATTAACTATGTACTGAGACATTATCATAAATTGACACTTTGTTCCTTAAACGTATTTCAGAACCAGTGTATGTTTTACTACTGCTTTTTATTAACTAAATTACAAATTACAATCTACAAATACTTCTAACATAATTTTCAGTGAATGCTGTACTATTAATAAAGATTATAATAACAACAATAATGATGATCAGTAAAAGTAATATTAATATAATTACTGCTACTGTTATTTAAAGTTGTTGTGGTTGGTCATTTTCTAAATGGAAAAGTTTTCATCTTTTGTACTGGATCAATTCTAAACTTTCCTAATCTAAAAAAGTGTTTGTTACTCAAATTTAAAAGTACAAATTTAAAGTACTACTTTACAAATTCTAAGTAGTTGTTCAAAGTTAATTAAATAGGTTACTTGATATGTGAAAGTCATTGTTTGACTGAAGTGTGAATATTTGTAATATACATCTGATAATAATAACGCAACTAATCCCAAACTGTCAATATTTTCACTTTGCTTCTATGATGGACTTTAATTTCTGAACCCCCCAAAAATGACACATCACATAAATTTAAGGAACTTGAAGCCATTGTCATCTTCAAATTATTACTCTTACAAACCAGTCAAATTATTATGATTATGGAAACACTGTAATGTCATTATAACCTCAAATGAGTGACTAATGTGAAGTGAATGGCATCCAAACTTATGTTGGATTTGAGACTCGAGCTAAACAAACCAGCTGGTTTTAATGAAACCAGCAGTTTTCCCTCTGTCCACACTTACTTACAACCAATCAGTAAAGCAACATTAATTTGCAAGTGACTTAAGATGGCTAACTCATAAATCCAGAATCTACGGTACTTACGTGCCTATATTCCTACCAATACAATACATAAATAATTCCCAACAAGTCAACATCAAGTATGCCAAAGTTATTAAGCCGAAATCAAATATGATCGCACACATTATGAATCTAAACAAACTCCACTCCGGGTTTAGCAGGTGGCTAACGTAAACTGAGACAGTTGCACTGTTGAGTGACACAAGCTCGTTAACTACCCCGGCAACCAGCACCAACAGACCAAACTTAACGCAATATATTGATTTATAGCAGGGTCTCTACTACCTAAAACTATAATATCTGTCGTGGTTTTAGGAGTGGTTATGTTAGCATCCGTTAGCCGAACCGGGGCAACGACTTTAACGGACGGTTACAAGCGACCCAAATATGAACTCACCATCGCTGCGCTTTATCTCCACATAAATCCCTACGACGATCTTGCGAGAAGTTCACCGCCATGGCTCATTCATGGACGAGAGGCAATACTCAAATAGACGGGTGTGTGGGAACTAGAAACAGTGTTTGTGTTTGAATTTTTCACATTTGTTGTTCCGTGTTGCTCAAAACCGGGAGGCGGCCACAGCGCCAGACATAAAAGAGGGAGAGAGTTCAGCGCGCATGCGCGGGGGGAGCTCGACTCGCTCCTCCGCATGCCCCGCCCCCCGCTTCGGGATTGGCTAGAAGCAGCTGGAGGCTGGAGGTGAGCTCGGACAGTTGAGGTAACCTTAGCAACCTTAATAAGCGGAGGGAGCCTGGAGTTGGCAAAAATTAAAACATGTTGATGGCTATGCACGGTGTCGACAGCAGGCACACTGAGTTTAGTTTGGACAAATATGTCTGATCAACCAGCTGTTGCATTAAATTAATCTGTGCTGAATTTAGTATTCAGCATTTGATATAATATCACTTAAACAAAAAGGAGAGCATGCAATGAACATGGTTGTTACAGAGATAGATAGAAAGATGGATAGATGACCTTAATGAAGTTTCATACTTGGTAGATATGTAGTGGTATATTTTTTAATAAAGGATAAGACTTGGTTATTTCATCTGTGGAAAGACTTATTTTTGGTAAATTATTTTAGCTAATCACTTTAATACTAACGTTAAGTAGTAGTGCAAATTTGCAGCACAGACTTAGTAAAGACGTCCCATTGGCCTCTAAATACCGCTTGAAGTATTTAAATGGATGCTTTTTTAACTCATCGATTAAAATTGAAAAATGGGCAAAAGTCACTAATCGTGAGGAATCACCTGCTGGTAATCTCTTTCTCTCACTCTGTCTCTCTTTCTCTCTCTCTCTGTCTCTCTGTCTCTAACTCTCTCTCTCTCTCTCTCCTCTCTCCTCTCTCTCTCTCTCTCTCTGTCTCTCTCTCTCTCTCTCTCTCTCTGTCTCTCTCTCTCTCTCTCACTCTCTCTCTCTCTCTCTCTCTCTCTCTCTCTCTCTCTGTCTCTCTCTCTCTCTCTCTGTCTCTCTCTCTCTACCTCTCTGTCTCTCTCTCTCTCTCTCTCTCTCTCTCTCTCTCTCTCTCTCTGCTCTCTCTCTCTCTCTCTCTCTCACTCTCTCTCTCTTTCTCTCTCTCTCTCTCTCTCTCTCACTCCTCTCTCTCTCTCTCTCTCTCTCTCTCTCTCTCTCCTCTCTCTCTCTCTCTCTCTCTCTCTCTCTCTCTCTCTCTCTCCTCTCTCTCTCTCTGTCTGACCGGTTTGTGGCTGCTCTCTCCTCTGACTGGAAATGTCTGGTTGTTTAACACACCTCTTATCTGAGTTGGAAGAAGTTCCGATGCTTCGCTTCCTCATTTTTGTCCCTATCTAGAAATCCCAGGATTGCAAAATGGGCTTTTACTTTCGCTCTCTTACAGTTATACCCGGTCGAGCATCGAAGCCATTCGGTGTCCAGGGTGAAGCGGAGGAGCGAATGGAAGACAGACCGGGATGAAACCACCACGCGTGATTCGAAACAAACCAACCCGATTCAGGTGACTCCCTCGCTTCCATTTTATGCAGTCTGAATGAAACTGTATTTATGCTGAATTTGTTCGATTGCTTATACTTTATAGACATGTAAAGCTTCTTCCTTCCTTGCGGAATTTTCAGCTGTTCTGGGTAATTTCAATTTTGGGTTTGCCTTGGTGTTCCTCTCCTGTGATCCCCAGCTTCAAAAGGGTGATGACTCTCGGCTGCAGATGGACATCCATCAGATATCATGGTTTGAGTGTAAGATCTTCAATGTGTTTAAACATATGGAAGATGTTTTCAGGTATAAACATACAGTAAAAATACATCTTTGTAACTTGTTCCTCTTTGGTTTATTAGTCAATTTTCACCCTCGGAGCAGCCTTGGGAGGTGTAAGTGCTATGCTGCTGAATGACAGAGTCGGGAGAAAATAAGATCATGTTGTCAGAGTCCCATCTGCGTTAGGGTCTCCTGTGATGGGGTCCGCACAAAACTTTTGGATGTTATTATGGGGCTGATTTCTGACTGGCGCTGCCGGGTGGTATCACTGCTGGATCTATTCCCTGTAAGTTTTCTGTTAGTCCATCTTGTTTATAGGGATAGCAGTATTAATTGAATGTTTTTTTTACTTTTTAGTAAGTCTGATTTAAATCTTATGAGATAAAATTCTGACGGTATGTGTTAATGATAATAAATATTGTCAATAAGCATGTACGCTGGCTTGCAATGCAAAAAGCAAAACATTGTAATTATTAATTTACTTAACAAATGCAAAATGAATGAATGATTCTCAGAGACTTAAATTTGTGAGTTATAGCAGGGTTTCTGCAGGTTTTAAAAAAGGTCTGTTAAATGTTGCACTCATTGCTCAAAATGAATCTCATCCTCGTATCTTTACTTGAATAACATTGACTTGAGATTCAAAATGAAAATTGTTGTGTTTTTTGAAATCGAGATTGTTTAAAACACAAATATCTGTATAGTAAAGTTATTTTCTTTTCTAGCATTTGGGAGTCTCTATATTTAAGCCTTAAACTATTTATCATGAAAATTAAGTAGCAAGTTGTGTTGCTGATGCACCTCATTGTGGGCTCCCTTACATTCCCTATTACATTTAAAGAACATTTGGACATAAAAAGCAAATTTATCTTCATAATTCTGCATAACTTTGTATTAGTCTGAATTCAAGTTATTTCTAATTATGTATCTCAATTGGTAAGTCGCTTTGGATAAAAGCGTTTGCCATAAATGAATAAATGCAAATTGCTGAATTCGTGATATCTGATTTGCTAACTGACTGCATGTTTGTGTGACGTGTATTTAGATACGGCCCACAAATTATAGTTGATCATAAACATATGGGATTTTAATTAAAGAAGCGTATTAGTGGTTGAGGTTTCCTGTCTAATGGATCTCATTAACGCTCAGAACTTTTGTACACAGGTGTACGTGTCAGAAATTTCGCACCCGTCTGTGAGGGGTGCACTGGGTTCGTGTCCTCAGATCACAGCTGTCTTTGGAAGCCTAGCACTCTACGCTTTTGGTGAGGGACCTCATATTTCTCGGGTGTATGATGGAGCATGCTTTCTCCCACACCTTCAACTTTCATTTTTCAGGTGCGTTATCCTGTACGCCCTTTAAAAATTATGCTATTTTATCTTCTCTCCCAGGCTTGGTTTTGCCGTGGAGGTGGCTGGCGGTGGCTGGGGAGATCCCTGTCGTTATCATGATGATTTTGCTTTGCTTCATGCCGACCTCCCCACGTTACCACATCATGAAAGGGAACAGAGCGCGAGCAGTTAAATCGCTGGAATGGCTCAGAGGCCCCGATTCTGATTACTTGACCGAGTTCAATAAGATTGAGCGCAGTATCAATTCTCAGGTAAAAGGCACATTGGCGTGTGGATTACATCACGTTATCAGGGTGGTTTGCAATAAAACTTTATAAGGTCATTCAGATAGAATTCAATAAGAGAAAAATGGGATCAGTTGTATTGCACTGATTTTTTTTTTTTTTTTTATCAGATTAACATTCAACCTATTTCAAAGGTGTCTGTCATTTTCATTTTTTTAGTATTGCTGCTTCACCATTGAATAAATCAAAAAATTTGAACATTCATCATATAAAAATAGATGATTAAATGACACGCTCTTCCAACAGAACGCTCAATGCAGTGATCTTAAAACACCTTTTATACTATAAACCAATTCTAATCTCAGTCTTCATGAGATTCTTGCAGCAGATGACTGGTATAACCCCAATTCTAGTATATCTGGAGCCCATCTTCCATATGACAGCTATATCGCTGGTATGTCTCAAAGATTCATTCGTTTAAACTGGGAAACACCTGAAAGCACATTTATCCATCTGAAAAAAAAATCATGTTTTATTGCCATTCAGGAACCGAAATATGATGCAGCATTAGTGGAGCTGTAAGATTGATGTCTGTCGCTATCGCGCCAGTTTGATGGACAAAGCGGTTAAAAGCTCTACTGTTCACCTCAGGTTTGTGAAGAATTAAAAATAGAAGTATTACATTTGGTAAATGCAACTGTTTGGAAAAAATACCTAAAACCAAATCGTCTTTTTATTCCTCCAGGATTTTTGATGTATCTAGCCACGCTTTCAATGACCATGTACACTCACAGAACGCCGTGCAACCACGGCAATCTTACTGTAGCTGAGGGCTTGAAGAGCACTTACGGGGGCTTAACAGGCCCTGCCTTTGATCCGATAACTCTAATTCCTCTAATAAGCTCCATGGTCATCATATTTGGTGAGTTTTCTTGATTTCAGGAAGTTCATTGTTCATTTACAGTGTGGCCAGTTCACTTTGACTTACTGTAGAAGCTTTTTGTGAATCTCATAAATGACAGATAAGGATCTTCTAGAACATTTAGGAGTTAGGAGGACGTTAGGAGTGATAAAGTGATGCATTAAAAAATGTAAATTGATTTTTTTTTAGAATTGGTTCTAGTTCTTTTTCCTCATGTGAAACAACATGCAGCATAATGTCACTGAAATCTCCCCATGCAGGTTATGCTATGGGTTGGGGTCCAATCACATGGCTGCTAATGTCAGAGATTTTACCTTTGGGCGCACGTGGTGTAGCATCTGGTTTGTGCGTTGGTGTGAGCTGGATCACAGCCTTTGTTCTGACACAACTCTTTATGCACGTGGTGGTGAGCTAAATCTCTTTTTTACACACATAGAAACAGGAAGTGGAAAAATACATATTTTTATGTTACCTAATAGCAAGTACAACATAATCCTTGTTCAAGATCATTAAGGATAAAACCAATTTATCTTGATAATACTCATTTTACACGTGATCTTGTTCCTTCCTTTTTCCTTCAGGATTGTTTGTATTTCTTGTATTTTTCATCTGCTAGCTAAAAACGAAAAAAATTTGATAACATGTATCTTTTCCTATAGGAGGCCTATGGACTCTTTGCGCCTTTCTTGTTCTTCTGTGTCGTCTCTGTAGTGAATATAATTTTCACTGCTAAATGTGTGCCAGAAACAAAAGGCCGGACTCTGGAGGAGATTGAGAACTTTTTCAGGACTGGCCGACCTTTCACCATTCTTGATTCTTGAAATGTCCGGTTTAGACTTAGCAGCAATGCTGTGGCACTATTTAAGCTACAGAGACAAAAATTATAATTTTTTTTTACTCAGGTTGTGAGTTTGTTCCGATGGTTATCTGATGTAAATACATTCATGTGCGCATGTATTATATATAAGTGTACAAGTGTAAAATGTACAAGTCGTATAAGTGCATAAAGTATATGAATAAATCCATGTATATACTGAATATATAAAGTCTCTCAGTTATATGAATAACTTCTCTTTCGTTGTTCCATGCAATTGTTTTCATCAGTGTGACCATGACCCAACCCGTTGCACAAAATGTGTTTGTCCAGGAACTAAAATACAATGATGTTCCTATGGGTGTGTAACATAGCTAGAATTGAGCAAGACTTCAGCAAAATAAATTCTGGTTTTCTGTCTTCTACTGATTTGTACATAAAGATTTTTGTTTATTGTTTATCACTGTACTTAATGTTACAGCTTTGCTAAAATATTGGTCTGTTTCATATTTATACTTAATGGTTTTTTTTTTTTCAAACAATTAAATCATTATCCAACCTCCTTACCTAATTAAATGCATATGCTTTCTTATCAGTAAGCATGTTTTTCAAAACTACTGTTTGAAAGAGAAAAATGTTTATTTTATTGACAGCCTTGATAAGATGCCTCTTTCTGCTTTCAGACTGTATGACGCCACAGTGCTTCCTGTTAATCAACACTAAACCGGCGTTATGTACCAGTGTTGCATATTTGTAAATGCTAAAATGGACAGATAACCTTGTTGATATGCAGTGCATTATTTAATACACAAATTCATAATTCCTAAACTGAACTGATTTCCTTACTTCAATGAATTGCAAATTTAGCCAATATGATATTAACATATAGTTACTTTTTAAATTCATTTTAATTACAATTTTAAAAGGAATTGCTGTGGAAGTTGGAAAAACAATGCTGTTATTTAAAAAGTCGGTTAATTTTTAATTTGACCTCAATGTCTCATCATGTAACCCAATTCTCAATGGCTCTTATCCAAAAGCTAAGTTGCTTACACGCACAAACAAGCCTTTAAGGAAAAATCATGTGATAAATGTTAGGCTTTAAGCTGATTTATTGGTTTCCATTTAGTGAAGGGTTCCCAAAAATGTTAATAAATAACCACGTGCTTAAGACCGACACTATATGGATGTTATTTCTTACATTACGCAATCTAGAAAGACCAAACGTTTCATACATACGTATATTAACAGGGTCATATAGCATTGATTTACTCATGTTTTGTTTATAAATAAAACGGTTGCCTCTCCGTGCAGTGCGATGAAACATTTTAATTAATGGTGAAAGTTGCGTTGCGGATGTTAGTAAAATAAACGCTGATTTAAAAGCGCCACACGTTTAAAACTTGTACCGCGTACCGGCTACACGAACTCGACGGCTCGCATCCCACGCGAACGTTTTTATTCTCGTAGGTTTTTACGTAACACTCGCAGCCAGAAGAACATGAAGTCGCCATCAGCACCGGGTTACTCAAGAGAACCGAGGAACCCTCCAGTGAGTTTCATAATTAGGTTGTGTAAGGGCACGTTACGTATGAGGGCTTTAGAAGCAAGCGGGGCTACAAATGCAGTTCCTTGCCGCTCTGAAAACATTGATTTAACAGTCAACTCGGACTGTGAACCAACCATGAAAACGAACAGGGAGAAAGTAATTGGAAGTCAAGTCATTTCAGCCGAACTTGTGGCCGGACTGCTACTCAGCGTGGCGTATAGGATGTGTTCCAGTTTGGCTTTTTCCTCAGAGGTGGGTCCTTACGCCTGTAAGAGCTTGGAATTATGTAACGCGTTGTTTGGAAACGCTAATAAGCAAAGGGGAAATAAAATATGCGTGTTTCCTTTGCAAAAATCACGATAAAACACCATAATGCAGATGTAGCGAAAGTCGTTAGGGGACTCTGAATCAAACGGAACGCACGCGTCTCTAGACGCGTTATTTAACGCGCGTTGTAAATACGCGACGCGTTCCGTCTAAACGAGACGGAGCTGCTAAGAAGTTGTTCAGAATGTCTGCATTATATTATAATATTTATACTTTAATTACTGGACCTGAATTGATTGTTACTGTGATAATACTTTTGTGTTGCAGGGGGAAAGCGCGCAGTCTGAAGTAACGCGCTCGCTTGTGTGTGTGTGGGTCGCTAGTAATATTAAGTTCATTTTCTTCAAAAGCAACAACCATCCACTTTCTCTTTCAGCTCATTCCGTCTCTAGGCTTGTTGTAAGTGCACTGCAAACACACACCATATTTTCAGTTTAGGCATATTTTATCCCGTTTAAGGTGATATAAAGTGTACCTAATAAACTGGTTTATCCTTATTAAATATGACTCTGTTGCTTGAGTAAGGTGATTAGGCCTACAAGTATTTTTGAGTTACTTTATAGCTACTCAATAAATCTGGGGCTTAGCAAGGTGTAGTGTTTTTAAATAAAATTTTAATAAATACTTTTATACGTCAAGGATGCATTAAATTAATCAGTGAAACTGCTGGTAATTCAGCTTTATGCGTGACAGGAATAAATTATATTTTTTAAAAATATAATAAAGTAAAAGTTATTTATAACAGTTAAATATACTAATATTTCACAATAGCATTGTTTTGTCAAATAAATGCAGCCTACATGAGCATAGTAGACTACCTTTTGAAAACGTTACAAAACTGACCTCCGACCTTTGGAATTGCACATATGACCTTTATGATATATAAATCAAATGTTTTAAACGACTTTTTTCTACAGGCCTTCC
Organism: Puntigrus tetrazona; assembly: GCF_018831695.1. Taxonomy (NCBI): domain Eukaryota; kingdom Metazoa; phylum Chordata; class Actinopteri; order Cypriniformes; family Cyprinidae; genus Puntigrus; species Puntigrus tetrazona. The sequence continues at coordinate 6,311,512 of NC_056706.1, forward strand.
TTTTTCACTGTTGGGAGTCCACAGAGAGGCACACATTCAGGAACAGACCTGACACGTGAGTACTGTGACATGATGCATGCATATTATTATTTTAGGTCACTTTGTAATCATCTAAACATAAAAGTAAAACGTGCAGTGCTCTCTGTTGATTCGCCATAAAACATCAAATGTTCGTTACATGCCGGTTAAACCTGTACACCTTGACTTTTTCTCTCCAGCTTCCAATGGTGGATATGGCGGTGTTCTTGTT